>NC_049198.1:33545402-33721006 GCF_009769625.2 Cygnus olor
TGATGTCAGCCATCCCTCACCATCTTCAGATACATCCCTATCAGACCTCAGGGACTCACAGGGTCAAGATCTCTCAAGAGATTGGTTAGTTGAAACTCATTCACTGCTGATAGCACACCTCTGTGAATCCTGCCTGGGAGAATATAGGGTACCTTGGCCTTTTTTGCACCCACTATCACTAAGTCACTTGCCTCATTTAACTTCATGACAACACACCAACACATTCCTTTTTTTTATTTTCCTTTTTTTTTTTTCCTTTTTCTTTTACTTAAGATAGAAACTAATATTTGTGCCCTTGGAGTCCTTTGCCAATTTCAGCCTTGCCCAAACTTTGTCTTTCCTGAGAATATCACTGCATGCTGAGACGATTTTTTTTTTATTTTTTTTTTCCCCTGAATATCTGGATGGACTGTTCTTGAGCTTGGAGGATATTCTTCCTGAACACTTGCCACTTTACTGCAGTGGCAGAAGTTCCCCATTGGTTTCATCATTCAGACACAACCTTGCCTTGAATCAGCAACAGTTGTCACTGTCATCTGGCACTCAAGTTGTTTTTCATATACTGCTACATTACTTAGTGCTGTACAATAAAGGCATAATGCCCACAAAATTAAAAATGTTGACTTCTCATTTTTTGTGTGATTAGTCATATGATATACCCAAGAGATATTTACCTTTCCTTGCATATGCTTCAAGTTTTGGTTGGGCATTACTCTAATATCTCTGTCCTGTAGTGGTCTGGCTATGTTCCAGTTTTAAAGCCATGGTCTGTAAGGGAGCAGCGAAAAGAAAATTGTTTTACCTTTGGTGGTGGTGCATTTCTAGCAGATATAAAACATACCTGCATGCCTTGAATCTGTGTTGAGTGCAGGGGTAACTACAAACATGGAAGATTTTACTGGAGGGAAACTCTTCCTGACTCTTGTGCAAAATGGAAATTCAGAGTTTGCCACAATTACAATGGACAGGAGGAGGACTTTCCCATGCGTGATAATGATAAATATCAATGGGAAAATAAAAACACTCTCAAGAACTAGCTCTGAGCCTATCAATGTGATATCAGAGCACACGTGTGGGAGAAAAGGTGAATCTGGAAGGAGAGAAGGAAATACCACCCCATGTGGTTAATTTACAAGGTGCTTTACACTTCAGCCTAAAGAAAATGCTCAAAACACAGCCTCAAGTTTCACGGGAAATGAGATTGTTAATCTAATTCTTAACGAACCATATGAATAATGTACATTTTCTTGTCCATATGAATAATAGCCATATGAATAATAGCCAAGTCACCAGCTATCACACTTCATCAACAGGCTGTATTGGAAGGCCACAGAAGACATTCACACACAGTTTTGAGACTGCTGTAGTTTAGCCCCAGGGCAGCTCAGCCCCACACAGCTGGTCACTCACTGTCCCCAGATGGGATGGGGGAGAGAATCGGAGAGGTGAAAGTGCGAGAACTCATGGGTTGAGATAAGGACAGTTCACCAGGCAAAGCAAAAGCTGTGCACACAAGCAAAGCAAAACCAGGAATTGACTCACAACTTCCCACCAGCAGGCAGGTGTTCAGCCATCCCCAGGAAGGCAAGGCTCAGCACATGGAACAGCTTCTTGGGAAGACAAACGCCATCACTCCAAAGGCCCACCCTTCTTCCTTCTTTACCCCAGCTGTTGTTGCTTAGCATGACACCACACGGTGTGCGACACCCTTTTGGCCAGCCTGGGCCAGCTGTCCTGGCTGTGTCCCCTCCCAGCTCCTGCTGCACCACCAGGCTCCTCACTGGCAGGGCAGCACGAGGAGCTGGAAAGGCCTTGGGTCTGTGCTCTGCAGCAGTGTGTTGTCAGCATCATTCTCATCCTAAATCCAAAATGTGGTACTGTGTGAGACTCTGTGAAGAAAATTAACTCTGTCCCAGCCCAAACCGTGTCAGAGACTGACTTGATGTATTCTATGAGGTATGATTTTGCACATGTGAATGTGTTTGTCTGCATGAAGATAAAGTTTTTGAAGTTTGTTCTCAAAAGCTGCCTTGTGTGACGTTAGATTTCATTCTTGAAGATGCTCATCTTCCTTTAATTTCAATAAACATTGCAGAGACCAGGTAAGAATTGTTTGAGAAACACTATTATAGTTCAACAGTTTGCATCATTTCCACAACTTCCTTTGTGGGTATGGAAACTATACTGTTTGTGAACTGAAAGAGGACATACTTTAGGCATTTTAGGACTGTTAGGCATTTTTCTTGTACAGTGCAACATACTGTTTTGTAGCATGTGTTCCCGATTTTCTTTTTTCCTTTAGCACACCATTAAATGACATTTCTCAACTATGAGGAATAATCTGCCTAAAAGCTCCTGTTCCTCACCTATCTACATCAAGTGGATTTTTATTGCACTCCTCCTTTGTATTGACAGCATTACCACTGTTTTCCATTAAGCTGGAATTTCATCTCATTTATGTAAGTTCATTCCTCAAGGATACTGCTATAAAGACTTAAACTAACCCATTCTAGTTCTCATTTTTGTTGCTTTTTTTTTTTTCTGATGTGTATCTTTCCTTCAGCAGCTCTTAGGCACAAGTGCAGGGGTACCTTTGATATGAAAGCTAATTCTTCTCAAGTACTATACTACTGGCCCTATAAATGAATCTTCTCTGACTTGTCAGAAGCTTTACCATTCCTGAGCATAACCCTTTCTTCTATACACACCTTCTTCTAGTGTTTTAAAAGCCTTTGCATGCTATGCATGACCTTTCATTTATCAGACCCTGTCTATTCCTGATTTTAAAGTGAATGGTGAATGGCTGTTATTTTATTCTGTTTTAGTACTGTTCTTCTAGCATCATCCACTTTAGATTCATCCAGTATATTCAGTTGTCATGGGTGAAAGCAATGCACACTAATGTTTGCAGTCTGCCTGTGAGATGAGAAAATATTATCACACCAAAGAGGGAAAGGGAAACTGAGGCATGGAGAGATGATGAAACTAAGTGCAACTGTATATGGAACAAAACCCAGATAATCTGATTCACAGAGCAGTGGTTTGTTTATATAATGAATTTTCTTTCAGTTGCTGTCAGTATATTTCCAGTCACTGAAATCAGAGTTATTGATTTGACTGTCAAGTTAGCCCTAAGAATATAACACTGCTATAAATATAGGGATCTGAGTTGAGCTCTGTTTTTGTTCAAATACAATATAGTAGTTACAATACAATATTCTATTACATTCTATACTATTACAAAGTTCAAATATAATATAGTAGTTACAGGCGGATAAGCAACAAGTATACCTTTGCAAAGGCAGATTGAGGCGTATCTGAGAGCCTTCTGTTCCTTTTGAGTGCAGGTTGGTTCTTCCAATAAGAAGTTCTTCCAAGAAGAAGTTCTTCCTAATATCCAACCTAAACCTCCCCTGGCGTAACTTTAGCCCATTCCCCCTCGTCCTGTCACCAGGCACGTGGGAGAATAGACCAATCCCCACCTCGCTACAGCCTCCTTCAATGTACCTGTAGAGAGCGATAAGGTCGCCCCTCAGCCTCCTCCTCTCCAGGCTGAACAATCCCAGCTCCCTCAGCCAATCCTCGTAAGACTTGTTCTCCAGACCCCTTACCAGCTTCGTTGCCCTTCTCTGGACTCTCTTGAGCACCTCCATGTCCTTCTTGTAGTGAGGGGCCCAAAACTGAACACAGTACTCGAGGTGCGGCCTCACCAGAGCCGAGTACAGGGGGACAATCACTTCTCTAGACCTGCTGGCCACACTGCTTCTTATACAAGCCAGGATGCTGTTGGCCTTCTTGGCCACCTGAGCACACTGCTGGCTCATATTCAGCTGCCTATCAACCAGTACTCCCAGGTTCTTCTCTGCCAGGCAGCTTTCCAACCACTCATCTCCCAGCCTGTGGTGCTGCTTGGGGTTGTAGCGCCCCAGGTGCAGGACCCGGCACTTGGCCTTGTTGTACTTCATACAGTTGGCCTCAGCCCATCGGTCCAGCCTATCCAGATCCTCCTGCAGAGCCTTCCTACCCTCGAACAGATCGACACGCACCTAACTTGGTGTCATCTGCAAACTTACTGAGGGTGCACTCGATCCCCTCATCCAGGTCATCGATAAAGATATTAAAGAGGACTGGCCCCAGTACTGAGCCCTGGGGGACTCCACTAGTGACCGGCCTCCAACTGGATTTGGCTCCATTCACCACAACTCTTTGGGCCCGGCTATCCAGCCAGTTTTTAACCCAACAAAGCGTACACCAGTCCAAGCCACGAGCAACCAGTTTCTTGAGGAGAATGTTGTGGGGAACGGTATCAAAAGCCTTACTGAAGTCAAGGTAGACCACATCCACAGCCTTTCCCTTATCCATTAAGATTGTCACTTTGTCATAGAAGGAAATCAGGTTCGTCAGGCAGGACCTGCCTTTCATAAACCCATGCTGACTGGGCCTGATCACCTGGTTGCCCTGTAAGTGCCGTGTGATGACACTCAAGATAATCTGCTCCATAAGCTTCCCTGGCACTGACGTCAAATTAACAGGCCTATAGTTTCCCGGGTCTACCCTCCAACCCCTCTTGTAGATGGGCGTCATGTTTGCTAGCCGCCAGTCGACTGGGACCTCCCCTGATAGCCAGGACTGCCGATAAACGATGGAAAGCGGCTTGGCCAGCTCCTCCACCAGTTCGCTCAGTACCCTCGGGTGGATCCCATCCAGCCCCATTGACTTGTGTACATCCAAGTGCTGTAGCAGGTCGCCAACCGTTTCCTCGTGGATAGTGAGGGCCACATCCTGCTCCCCATCCCCTCCCACCAGCTCAGGGTACTGGGTATCCAGAGAACAACTGGTTTTGCCGCTAAAGACTGAGGCAAAGAAGGCATTAAGCACCTCAGCTTTTTCCTCATCCTTTGTAACTAAGTTTCGCCCCGCATCCAGTAAAGGATGGAGATTCTCCTTAGTCCTTCTTTTGGTGTTGATGTATTTGTAAAAACATTTTTTGTTGTCTTTAACCACAGTAGCCAGATTGAGCTCCAGATGAGCTTTGGCCCTTCTAATTTTGTCCCTGCACAGCCTCGCAACAGCCTTATAGTCCTCCTGAGTGGCCCGCCCTCTTTTCCAAAGATTATAAACCCTCTTTTTTCTCCTAAGCTCGAACCACAACTCTCTGTTCAGCCAGGCTGGTCTTCTTCCATGCCGGCTCGTCTTTGGGCACGTGGGTACAGACCGCTCCTGAGCCATTAAGATTTCCTTCTTGAAGAGTGCCAGCCTTCCTGGACTCCTCTGCCCTTCAGAACCACCTCCCAAGGGACTCTGCCAACCAGTGTCCTGAACAGCTCAAAGTCAGCCCTCCGGAAGTCCAAGACAGTGGTTTTACTGGTCCCCTTCCTGATTTCGCCAAGAATAGAGAATTCTACCATTTTGTGGTCACTCTGCCCAAGACAGCTCCCGACCACCACATCTCCCACCAGTCCTTCTCTGTTTGTGAACAGAAGGTCTAGCGGGGCACCTCCCCTGGTAGGCTCACTAACCAGCTGTGTCAGGAAGCTATCTTCCACGCCCTCCAGAAACCTCCTGGACTGCTTTCTCTGGGCTGTGTTGTGCTTCCAGGATATGACTGGGAAGTTGAAGTCCCCCATGAGAACAAGCGCTGACGATTTCGCAACTTCTGCCAGCTGCCTGTAGAACTCCTCATCCGTCTCCTCATCCTGGTTTGGCGGTCTATAACAGACCCCCACCAGGATGCTTGCCTTGTTGGCCTTCCCGCTGGTCCTAACCCATAGGGACTCAACCTTATCATTCCCAGACTCAAGTTCCACAACATCAAAACACTCTCTAATACAGAGAGCCACACCACCAAGCACAGTTCAAGACTTGAATCATAATTAATTGGATTACGAGCTCTGTCCTGAGAAATGTATAAAAAAGCAGGCATCAGAAGTACTATATCTGAAGAATATTTTGTTCTGCTGGAACTTTTTTTCCTCACTTTAAGACTGAAATAGAAAATGATCAGGGAAACAATCAGATCCGATTCATTTTTAATTGCTCCAGAAACTGCATTCACCTACCCGGAAACAGAAGAGAAAAGAAGCTGACTTACATCTCTGCCTGTATCCCTGTCCCAAAGCCTCATTCATGGGTTGATGTAGGGCTGGGTTACACAGGTGTCATGCTACCCCTTCAGACAACATACAGAGTGGTAGGGTATAGGTCTGCTCATGGAGGACCCCTGCCTGCTCTTATCCTGCTGGATTCCCGGTGGCACCCCCATCAGCTCACCTCCCAGCTACCTGCAGTGGCTCTGCTCAGCTGTTCTCCTCAGAAGAGACTTCTTTGTGACCAGGCAAAGCACACAAAGCACCTCCTGTTGCCAGCAACCAGCAATTAGGGGAGGCAGAGTTATGCCCCTGCCTCTCGCAAGCCTTGGATGCTGGGATGTTTTTGTGGCATCATGGTGTGGACTTCTTTCCACCTCCTCCCCCAAAACATGAGACATCTCAGGAGACAAATGTGTGATGAAGCTCTGCTGGATCCAGTGCTGCAAAGGAACCTGGGGCTAGGACGTGGTTTCTAATACAAAAACAATTGAATTAAGTGTTGCTATCCTATTGCTCCACAAAACCACCACCCAGCTCAGCATCGCTGGCAGGCGAGTTTCTCCAGAATGAGTGAGGTTAATTTTTGGCTCAGAGGTATGGTGTGAAAAAACTGATCCTTCTGTTGTGCCCTGTGGGTGTAGGAGGAAGCTGCTATCATTTGTCCCTTCCACAGTCCCTGCCACTTCAAAAATAACATAGATGTTAAGAGGTTTGTTGACTGTTTTGTTGGTTCTGCAATTGCTGCTGTTGTTTTAAGAATCTCATTTGCCAGTGCAAATCTCATTGCTTCACTCCTCATCAGCATCCTCCTTTCTCTTCCTCCACCCACCTGACCTTCTCCTCCATCTCCTCCTCCAGCCTTTCTGGCGATGTCACTGGGCCAGACTGGTCACCCACTCACTGCCACCCCTGCAGAAATCCTGCTCATTGTGAGATTCTGCAGCAGTAATCTAATCTGGAATGTGCTATTTGATTTCAGCAGCTCAATTGGATCAGACACTTGCAGAGCTACACACTTCCCTGCCAGCTTGGCAGGGTAAATGTTAACCACTTCCCTTCAAGGCTGGGATGGTAAATATGTGCTGTAGTTTCACCATGGAGCCACTTGGTGCTGAAAGAAACAGCCCATGGAAAGACTTTAGTAAAGGTTACATTAAATGACAATTATTGACATCACCAGTTTTTTAGACATTGTTCTGCAATCTGAAAAAAAAAAATAATAATAACGGAGAAGAAGGACAAATTCTTTTTTGCCCTCTAAAGGCATTGATGAGGTCACCTCCAGGCAGTGCCTCCATGTCACTCTCTTTGGAATTACAACACTCTCCTTCTGGTTCAATACATGTTAACTACAACATTTAGAAAAGACCCTTTCTACAGTCATTTTGCCACTACCACACAAAACTGCTTGGTAAAGGAAATAATTATCCATCAGTCTGAACAGGCTGGCTTAGAAGCACCCACTCCCAACCTCGTACATTCTGTGTGTCAGGACTGCTTCACAAGGGATCTGCGAGCATACACTTCCTCACAGAGTGCTTGGTGAGACCAGGTGTTCATACCCCTAGCTAAAACAAATTGAAGACAGCTTGTACAACTATTACATAGCTCATAAAATGTAGCACTTGCCTCTCATGCCACATCAGCTCCTTTTATTTTAACTTGTAAGTCCCTTCAGTGGCTACGCTCATGATCAGCTGTGGTTTTGAATTGGACCGTTGTACTAGGTGTGGTCTGTAGGCTGTCAGCTTCCCTGGGAGGCAGCGTGATGCTAAATATTTAATGTCTCCTCTCTCTTTTCTTTTTTTTTTCCCTTCCCCTTAGGAGACATATATTTTACTCTCTCTCTCTCTTTTTTCCTCTGGCTTACTCACTGAGATGCAGTCCTCAGAGTCTGACAATCTGTCAACAACTTCTTAAAGTATTTGGGGTAGGGGTGAGGGTGGAAAACTTGTTTAAGTTCATGACCACTTTTTCCTGGAACTGAGCATCTGGGTTACCCTCACCCACTAGAAAGCTAGATTCAATTTTAAAACTTGCTAGATAAAGCACTGTGTGGATAAAATAATTCTTCCAAAATGTATCCTGGCAAAACTATGCACCCTGTGTTCAGCAGATGCTTTATTTAACATGATTAATATTTTTATAGAATTCCTGCCCTGTCTTCCCCACGCTCTTAATCTCACAGGTTTTGCTTGTGTATGTGGTCTCTCTGGTGTGCAGAAGGATATCTTACTTCAAAGATCACATTGTTTCTTTTTCTTTTCCTCCTCCTCATCAATAAACTACAAAATACTGAACCTCATGTCCAACTTTCAAGCTGATGATGTCAGGCCAAGTTCAAATTGAGCAATATGTGTGAGCATATGAGACTTAGAAGAATGATTTGCCAACTCATGACCACTGAATCTCTGTTTTAGAGACTTATACTTGAAATCTTGCCAAGGAAAACAACTTCACGAGCTTTTATTACACTCCATTCCTAAAGGAGGAATGACAGCTCCACTGATACTACCTCTAAACTCTTCTGTTCACCTTTACTTTGCTACTTGCTGCCACAGGTTTTAGGTTGTGAAAACAGATGAAGCATAGGTGGTGTCTGCCTTTCAAATTCAGAATAGGTTGGACAAATAAATTCTGGTTTAAGGAAGGATTCTCTTGAAAATTCTGGAGTTTAGTATTGTGTAACAGTTCTGGTGCTTCAATATGAACAGCATGTAGAAAATAGGCATATTCGTGACCTATTACTGGGTAGCAGCAGTCTGCATTATGTATGCTAAGTAAGTGCTTTTTGATAAATAGAGAGTTGTATGGATAAAAGCCAAACTCATGGAGCCTTATTCCCATTCTGCCTACATTAGTCTTGTTCTTTTGTAAGTTCTTGGAACTATATAGGATTCAGTTATTTATACCTTTGGTAGCTACTTGAGAATGAACCAAATCTCATCACCACAAGAGGAGACACGGATTTATAGAGCCTTTTTATCTTTTCATAAATATCTAAACAGATCTTGAAATAATGCATGCATGTTTTGTGAAAATGTCTGTATTGCAAGGAGCTTCTGACAAAATGTGGGCAAGGCACTAAGGTGAAGATTCTGGGAGCTTAGGCTTCTGGCATTCATGCTGCAAAGTAATGGCCAGGGTACTTGTCTTCTGCACACCTCGCCTTCTATGAAGCCAGGACCTCCCAGAGTCTCTGCTCAAGGGCTCCTCAGTGCCTCTGAGGGCTGCTGGGCAGTTGGTTCCTCTTTCAGGGCAGAGGGGTAGAAGATGCCATAGTTAGACCATGGTCTTTGCCACTCAGTCTGGAGCTCCATTTTTTTTTTTTTCCAGAATGACATGTTTTCATTGTTTCAAAATGATTCC
Organism: Cygnus olor; assembly: GCF_009769625.2. Classification (NCBI taxonomy): domain Eukaryota; kingdom Metazoa; phylum Chordata; class Aves; order Anseriformes; family Anatidae; genus Cygnus; species Cygnus olor. The sequence goes on from NC_049198.1 coordinate 33,554,861, forward strand.
AGCTTGAATGTTTCCTTTCACATTAAATTTTGAAGTTTCTATTCTGTGCTCCAAAACAGAATGCTTTTTCAGAATGTAGAAATTTCAGAATGGAAATGAAAGATTTCTGACCAGTGACATATAACTACTGCCTTTGAAATGCTGGTGGCAGGGACGCCAAACAGTGAAGTTACTTGGATCAAGTTTGAGGGGCAAAGAGAGAGAAAGGAAGATTTCTTAATGGTATTGGTACTATACATGTCTCTGAATACCTGCAGGATTTATTCTTCCAGTCTATGGAATTGGCACCATCCATGTATTTTTATTTCACCCCTGTTCTTCAGAAATTACTCAGAAATCCCACAAAAACATTGAAGTGCAATATTACTAAGAGAATAAGTCAGTTCAAAGCCACTTGTATGAGGGTGGTTTGGGAGCGCAAATACAAGAAGAATCCCAGTCACTACCTGAAGCTTAATTTTCAGGCAGGTGTATGGTCACTGTCCCCAGCTAGAATGGCCTAGATTTGAGCTGTCTCTGACCTGGTAGCTGTGTTGCTGAGCACTGATCCCAAGCAAGACTCATCCCTCACCCCTCCTTCCTGATTTTACAAGACTGATGAAGGCAAGTAAATTTCCAGTCACATATTGTAACATTTGCCTCCTTGCCTGCGTGCATATCTTCTTCCTCTCAAGTGAGTTCTGCAAAGATTCTGCAGTTCTCCCTGACTCTGGAGACAATCATTGCTCCTTGCTTTTCTTCTTCTGGAAAACTCTATCATCTGCAATGCAGGCCATTCTGCTGGAACTGGTTAGTCTTTGCAAATGGATGAAGTGAAGATTTATTATCATCAGAACATGTGGAAATTAGAAAATGGACTAATGGAAACCATTAATGTCCTCCTCTCAACAATCAGATGAATGGTGGATCAATGCAGTATATTAATAGATTGGAAATGATTTAAGACAATATAAACATTAAGTCTCAGATATTAGATGGGAAGAAAGCAAGCAAGACAAAGACAGCACTCTATTATATATATGAAAAATATAAAACACCATCTCCTAAGACATACTTCCTGTTCAGCATTTTGATATTCAGCATTTTGAAACCAGGACACTTTGAAAAGATAATATTGAAAAGCTGCTCTGTATCTTTCCATAATACCACCTAACTTTGATATAAAACAGTCTGTCTGCTTATAAAAGCAAATCATATTGTAAGACAGTAACAATAAATACATATTTTGTCGTGTATTCTACAGGTGAAATAATAATAATAGTTATAGTTCGCCAAAAAAATGTATTTTTTAATAACAATGTCTCTTTTGTTTGCAGTGTGTGCATAACATTGTAAAAAGGAATGATTAAATATGATTGATATAACAGTTGCTGTCCCCACACACATTTTACATAAGCCGCAAAGGAAAACCTCAAAGAAGAGGAAAAAAAAAAAAAAGAGAGAAAGAAATCTAAAGGAAAATTACTGCAAAAGTACTTTACGCTAACCTGGCATCATGCATAAAAATAAAAGTCTGTAAGTGAATGATTCTTAAGCTTTGGGGACTAATTAAGTTTTTAATGTGGTCACATTCTTTGGAAAATATTAAAAGCCTTATGATTCAAGAAACTGTTTCTCAAATAAAACTTTGTGGAGGTCAGTCCATTCACATCTTCGGGACTCATTCTTAATCAAAATTCTTCTACAAATTCTTGTCAAATCACTTTGTGTCATTACCTGAGGGAGCATTTATGAATGCAGAAGATGATTTGAACTACCACAAATCCCATAAATGAGAGGTCAAAAAGGTTGGAGCATGGCAGTTCAGCGAAGAACTGAAAACAAACTATAAATTATCTCCACCAGAAGGACAGCATGTTCAGCCAGACATCACAGGTTTTGTTTTTCAATTGCTAACAGCCCTCTGACACCCTATCATGGTGCTTGGTTTTAATGGCTTGTAATAGGTCACTGTGATCAGAAGGATAGTTTGGGAGTCACATGTACATATTTAACATGCCAAACTATAGCTAGGCAACTGTGGGAGTGCTGATTGTTTTTAATGGTCTGAATACACTGAAATACATTGGTTGGGTTTGGTTTGGTTTGAAGTTGCAACTAGTAGAGAAAAAATGTGAATTTTGCTGGTCTAATTAAATTGGAATGGGTGCCTAACATGGGTGTTGACAAAGAGTGGTGAAAATAGTCTTGTCTGTTGATGTTCTTACTGCATTTAAAAAAAAAAAAAAAAAAAAAAAAAAAAAAAGCTGTTTCTTGTTATTTAGAGAATTTATAGAATTTATAGAAAAACATAGTGGGGGAGGACCCTGTCTAAGGGATTCAGTGTCAGTAAGAACTGACTGTTATGATCAGTAAGAATTTATTTCATAATAAGGTGGATAATATAAGTGCTCCCATTGCTGTTGTATTATACTTCAGTATTAGTTAAGTGTGCTGTTAAAAATCATGTATTACTGACATAGGCAATATTTATTTAATTTAATTTTATGGCACATATTTCAAGACGGACACAAAGAGATATAGTCTGACCTTCCCCATGGTCAGGAAGTTTATTAGCATTGTCAAACAGACAGGATCAAGAAACTGCACCCATTAACTTCAAAACTCTGGCATTATGAGGCCTTCTATATTAATAGGGAGTAGAGAGATCACAGAAAAGACATAGAGTTCTTTCTGCTGATGGGAAGGCGGTCTTGACATCAAGAACAGAGGGGAGAACTCAAAAGGTTCAAAACAGATTCTAGAGTATGTGGATTCTGGTCTGCAGAGCTGCATAATTCTCATTCAAGCAGGATGAACAAAAGCGAAGACTGGAATGAAAAAAAAAAAAAGAGATTTAAAGAAGTATGTAATGAAAATCAGAGATGATAAGACAGGTGTACTGAATGTGTCAAGAATCTAAAATCCCCCTTTCATGTCCAAGTCACTGTTTCAAATTCAACAAAAGGCAGTAGTGACAAAAAATTATTGCCACCTGATCTTCCTCAAGATCCTCTACAAAATTAGGTGGTGGTCACTGTCAAGCTGCTGTCAGGTAAATGCCACTGCAGCCATCATTAACCAGTCCTAGCTCGCAGGCTACTTTACAAAGGAACTCAAGATCTCAGTAGTCTGAGTAAAGAAAAAAAGACTTGTACAACTAAGAGTGATTTCTCCAGGGAAGGTTGGGGTATGCTAGTTGAGCAGGGCTGGGACAGTTTGCAGTGCTGCCTGCACTTGAAGCTATTCCCTGAATAAACAGAGGACTTCAGTTTCCAGGGCTGTCAAAATGCCAACTTTGGCAGCAGTTAAAAAAGAAAAGGTGAAGTGGATCATTGACTGTAATCACAGAGGAATGGAGAGCTGAAGTTATTCTGGAATCCAAAAATGCAAGGAGAGACCTAGGGAGGAAATGCCGTTATGCTCTGATTGCAAGGAGAAAATGGTGCTGAACTGCTAATGCATGCTGGAGGACATGCTGAACGCTAGGAAATGTGCTGCAAGATATGTCTGTGACAATTACGTGTGGCCATAAGGCAGCACTCGCTTCTTGCTGTCAGACCCAAATGTCTGGAAGTGTTTTATGCATGTTTGTTAGCTTTTTTAAAACTGTAATAAATAGTTAATTTTGAAAAATGAAGCAAGATTATCCAGTCCTGTCCTGAATACTGTAGGCAAAAACAAGACTTGAAGGACTATTACTGAGGGAAATGAGATCCAGAAGGAAAAAGTATGGATTATTGCCACTAACTTTCATATAAGAATCAATTTAAAATCTGGAGGCTAAAAAGGACCAGGCTACCAGCAGTTCAGTTGGAATTTATTATTGCACTCATGTAAGTTTTGGGCTTAAATTGTCAAGAAAAGGCTGTTGGCACAGGTTACAGGAAGTGAAAGATCAGCATTAATTGTGTTTCACATCTTTAGTTAGGCATGTAAGGACGTATCTGTAAAGGTATGAAGGTACCCGGAAAATCTGATAGGTGTCTTAAACCTGTCCAAATCTCACAAGGGCCAAAACCAGACAAACTAATTAGATGCTGACTCCCACTTACACTACTTTAATTTAACTGTAGACGTGTGCCTAAATATTTCTGAGGACCTGGGGCTACACATCTATCTGCATCTGTGGCTGCCTATGTATCTTTGAAAACCTGGCCTCCGCTGCCTAATTTCAGCACACACATGCCAATTTGCAGCCCCAGATCCTACTCGCATCTCTGGAAGCAATTTGCTTGCTGCAGCAAAAAACTTCTCCACGTGACTGTTTTCTCTCTATGCATGGCACTGGCGCTAAACTGCCTCTCTGAGCTATTTCTCTTCCCTTCCCTTTAGGCCTCTTCCCCCCCTCTGGGGGGTCAGGAGGCAGCAGCATGCCATTTTGGTGGTTTGCAGCGCCTCGTCCATGGGAGAGGACATACGCTGTTCCCCCACACATGGCTGCGTCACAAATTCAGGGTGGCGCTGAAAATAAATGAGCCCTGGGAATGTGGTCAGATTGGGGCCATCACAGAGCAGGCCTGGCCCCAAGGCGGTCCACCAGGCCTTCACCCCTAGGGGGAGGCAGGAGAAGCGAGTTTCCCTCCCTCCACCTCTTCAGGTGCTTCCACCATAAAGGACAACCTGAATCCTTGCACTGTCCTAAATATTTTCCCTAAAATTATGAAATGGAGATCACCACGCAAAACACAGCCATGCAGGGCGCTTAATCCAAATGAGCATCCTGGTACCCACCAGTCACAGATTCAGACGATTTTGTGCAGAAAAGGGCTTTTTTGTCAAGAAAATAAATGATTATTTCAGCCATATTTCTATGATTTACACTATCAAAATACCAACAAAATACATACTTTCTTCTGTTCCTCTGATGTCTGGTGTATATGAGGTTCACTGTTTTCATACCAGAGAACCTCATTAAAAATAAAATTAAAATTAAAAAAAAAAAAAAAAAAGGAAAGAAAAAGGCAGCCAAATTAGGCTTGTTATTAACTCAACTCCACTTTTTTTTCTTGTATGTGTATGTATATTTAGTTATATATAAATGCAAGTATACATCCTGTGCATATCTCTGCATTTTCTATAGTAGCAACAAGAACTGGAATTCCCTAAATAATGCTGAGGTATGTAAGTTACATAATTTCTAGATAAGATCAAATGGGTAAAAAGTTGCTGATTTTGAGAAGTCTCATAGCTGTGAAGTAAGTCCTTCTGAAAATTCCAAAGTCTGAAAACCACAATTTTTCCATACACATGCTCAGCCTTTACATCAAGGGCCAATGTATGCTCGCCTCCTGCTCCGGAAAGCTGAACATCTTTGGGACAAATTGAATAATTCATTTGCCTGTAAGCCCCATCAGACACTGCAAAAGGCCATTCTACCGTATCTTGAATACTTCATGTCCCTCTCCTCACTCTCTGTGTATCTTACACTTTCAAAGCTGGTGCTATGATTTCCGGTGCTCCAGGCAAATCGTCAAAAATCTATTCTCACCACAGGCACCCAGACAAAAATAGTCATGGGTCGTTTTGCTGCTCCTCCTGTTTTGCTGCCCTGGAGATACAACAGTTCCTGCAGATTCAGAAGTGATTTGATTCTAGGCTGTGTTTAAGCATAGTTTTTTCTTGAGCAAAGTGATGACAAGAGGAGTTAGAATAAAAATGAAGATAGTCTGAAAAGTGTGCAATGAAAACCCAGTGACACAATGCCTTAACGAGCTGGAGACGAGCACATTGAGTGTTTTTTTTTGCCTATCCTGAAGTTGAGGCCTCTTTTGCCCCCTGAACTTCTCTAGCAAGTTGCTTCCACGCAGTCATTTATCCTGCCTTATGGAATACAGCTGCAGCTTTATTTTTCACTTATCCCCCTTCTACTCAGCAAACATGGTAAAGTGCTGGCTGCCCATGCACTGAGGTAGGATATTTCTGCTCTGCTGTGTCTGATCGCTTGTTATGCCAGACAGCATATGATACATGCAGATTATGGAGCTCTGCACTGAACAGATAACATTGTCTGAAAAAAAAAAAAAAAGTCCTGTTTCTTGCCATACTTGAGGCATACACGAGGGTTTAAAAACTCCCTAAAGTCAAGCAGCTCCTTGGCCTAGATGAATCCCATGACTGCTAAACCTGATGCTTTTAAAATGATTAACTGTATCAGCTGTCAATGACAAAGGCTGGGAAGAAAGGAGGCAGACTGTGATTTATAGTGAAATTGTTTCTTCCAATATCTGAATATGATACTGAGTGAGATGGTCTTCTGGCTAATTTCTTAGCTGCCAACAATTATAAATATATTGCTAAGTACAGTATGGATGTGAACCCTGAATTTTATTACGCAGAGGAGTGGAGCTATGCTATAAGCTCACTATGTGTATCTGCGGATTGTCCTATTCCTCTAATTATGAATCTGCTCACCAGGAAGCAGCTGTTGTCATTGTGTTACCTGCAAGTCTCAAAATGTGTGGGCTTTTTTGATGCATGCTGGGACAGTACAGCTGGTACACAACAGATGGCACGAGGGAGTCCCTAGTTAGAGGATGCATATGTGCTCAGTCCCAAAGTCAAACCCATGTTGTTATAAACCAGGGAGCTGCCAGGCAGAGCCCATGACTGTGTGCTCAGGTGCCAAGAGAAGCTAGAATATAGCTACTGACTAAGTTTGTCATTTTTGCCATAGCTTAAGGGTTGCTGTTGTTTAATGGGACGCTATTATTTGATGCTGAATAATTAGCAGGTCCGTCCTCATTTTCATCATTGCCCATTGTAGCTAAGGGTAACATAAGGATTAGGTACTGTGGGACAGCACATTGAGTGGCTCTTAGCTCTTGGCTATTTTACAACCTCCAGGAGAGAGCCTCAGGGGGAAGCTGAAGGGTGGGAATGAAATTTGGAACATACCGTGCAGACAAGGTAATTTGTCTTGCTTGCAAAGAAATGCCTAAATACAGGCATTTCCTGTGCAAAAAGAACTGAAGACATTCAAATGATTCTATGAAATTTGAAATATCCTTAAATATAGAAACCCAAGAGTCAGTATGCAACTGGGAAGCAGGTGCTAGTTTTAAGCAAACCTCAGGGCTTGTTTAATAGAAGCACATCTGGTCTTTAAAAGTCTGCACAGGTGTTTGCATTTTAATTGCACCAATCTATCCTGCTGTCCTATGTTATGCCCTGGAAAAGTCAGAAGTCAACTTTGAGATAGCTGAACTATTAATACAGGTGCTGCTAACTGATCACATGTTGTTCATGAAATACTGAGTCTAGAGCTATGACATTGCCTGTGTGTTCTCTTGTGGTTCTTTGTCATATCTCATTTTTAAAAAATACTCTTGCTAATATTCTACTGGTTTATAGGTACCTTTGCCTTTATGAAATGGGCCATGCTTTTATCCTAGCATAGTGATACCTGCTGTCATTAATTGTTTTATGGCAATTCTTTGCAATATAAACATCACTGATTTTTACAGATGTTTTGAAAATTCTTTGGCTGTGTTTTGATCATAGTGTAGTCTAACTGGCAAAATACAAGAGAAAGAGAAAAAAGTCTTGAAATGCAAAATTTCTCACACTTTTTTTTTTGATAGAAAGAGAACATGCTGGGAAATCAGTGGTGGGTGGAGTTATGATTTTTGAGCTGTAGATTAAACAGTCCTGAAAAACAATGAAATGGAGATGCATTAAATAAAATTCAGTGATGAGCAGTGAAGCTGATAATAGAAATAAACTGGTTTGGTTTAAGATAAAATTGTCAACTAAATCTATCTGAACCATTACTAGGCACCTAGGAAGGAAAACTGTCTGTGTATAGAATTGTTTGGACAAGAATGAAGTAGGTATTAATGGAAACAATGGAACCAAACATCTGAAGGCTAGAAATGAATTTAAAGGGTAGTAGCTGGGGTAGTTAGGATACCTGTATTCTGCCAAAGACTCTAACTTATGGTACTAGGATAAAATTCAAGGTAAAAAACAGACAAACAAACAAACAAAAAACAACTAGGTAGTCCATGGATTAAAACAAAACAAAACATCTGGGGATATAGGGCTTTTCTTCAGATTTATTAGTCAGGTGGCTGGAGAATGGCGAAATGGTGATCCAGAAAATCAGGATCTTAATGTTGATCTGCACTTTCCAATTCTGAAATGTTTATTTTGCTCTTGAGATTTTGTATGTTTTTGTTTTGTGGTGTGTTTTGTTGTAGTTATTGCTGGTTTTTAATTTTTTCTCTCTCTCTCTCTCTTTTTTTTTTTTTTTTAGCTCTTAGGTTCTGAGCTTGAATTCTGGTTGCAGCATATTGCTCAAAGTATCTCGTGCAGGTGGCATACTTGGAATAAAGCCGGTTTAATAACTGAGGGATTTAAGTCAGATTTAGTTGAGATAAAAATAAGGATAAATTAAGCTTGTAACGTTTCCTTCCTGCCTTTATCTATGTGACACTTCACTACAGCTAAAATTATGGAGGAATGAGGCATTTCAGATGAGAATAAAACAACTATGAGATAGAAGCATCAATGAGGATGGAGCTATTTTATTTTTTTTTTTTAGAAAGCTTTCCCTTTTCAAACCTGTCTTCCCTGCTGAGAAGGAAAACAAGGTGAAGGAAAGGCTTTGCATTGAATTTAGAGATGGCAGAATCATCCTGGAATAGTGAAAAAATGTTTCTCACAGGAGTGAAAGTCAGCCACTACATGTATGAAACTAAGGGAGTATGACAGAATCAGATGATGTTTCAAGACAAAGAAATACATTTTATTGCTGGGAGAGGACGAGGGCAGGATGAGGAGCTCTATTTACATCAGAAGTTTCATGCATCTGGAGAATGTCTGACAGGCGCGGAGTACAAAAGGGGACTGTTTTAGCCATGGGGACCTCATTGTGAGAGTTTGAAAGCACGGCAGGCAGGCGTTTGGAAAAGGACGGAAGCCTAACTCAGAACCAAATTTGGGTTATTCAGTACAGTTATCATCCTGGTGACAAATGTGAGAACTAAGTGAGCACAAATACAATGGAAGGTATTTAAATTTGGATGGGTTTGAAAACAAATGCTTGATGAGGTTCATAAATGTCAAATGAACAGATGGAGCTGAGAATGAAACCAGCAGGGAGATAAGGCAGAGATTGCTGTGAGCAGGGGTGGAAAACAGGAAACTCCAGTTGGTGGGCTGCAGGGTGAGGGTGAGGGAGCCGGGCCTGCCAAGATAAGAGCTGAGACAAAGGCAGATATGGATGGTCCTCAGGCAGCAAGGAAGAGCAGAGGTCAGTGCCTTCAATTATGGGAAGAAAGACCCTTGCTTGCAGATCCTGGAGCCAGAGAAAGGCTGGGAGAGGGGCAGATGGGTGAACCTGCTTGCAGCCCAGGCGCAGGGATGTGCCCCTGTAGGTCAGTCTGCCTGGTGGCCTGTATGCAGCACCATGTTCTGACACCAGTAGGGTTTGTGGCCAGCCGCGGTTGTTCCACATGTCCCTGACAAGATGTTTCTGCCTTGCACACAGCCGCTGCTGTACAGAGGGTGTATACATGACCACACGCTGTGTGGGCATCTGGAGGGCATGGGCAGTCTTGGTGGTCTGTGCTTGTATTTGGGACCTTGTGCAATGCAGCTGTGACACAGGCCCCGAGGTCCATGGATGTTTTGCTATAGATGTCATGCCAGAAAGTGGAAAATAAGCAAACCTACACATTTGTGTCCTGGTGAAACAAGAAAGTTGCAACTTCCTTTCATTCAGGTCATTTTGCTCCTGCATGATGCCCATTTTAAGAGTCTGCCGTGACTCAGCTTTATTTTTACACTGCCTGAAAAAGTAGCCTAATAAATGCATGCGCTGTGCAATGTGCTGCTGCTGTAAAGTTGCCCTAAGCAAATGACATCTTCCCTGTAAGCCTGAGCTGTCTCATAATCCTAATGAGCAATTGACCCTGATGATGTTGTCAACTAACTGCTGCACATTGGGAACATGCTACAGGCCCAGGTGACTGCAGGTGTTGGACACCTGGAATTTCCATTCATGTAAGTTGTAGCAGGTTTCAATAGGATGCCTAGTGGTACTCTAAACCAGCCTGCAAGCACATTATCAAATATATACTGACTCTGATAGCATCAAACACTGTGGTTTTGTCTAAACATATATTTACTTTACATGCAGAAACATAAAAATCTGCTGATTATAGATTTCTGTTTCTACAGTCTGAGTGACAATAACAAACACCCCCTCTCAATAAATAAATAAATAAATAAATAAATATGAGACTGGTGTTCCCAAACTTCACCTTTAAACGAGTCCTGCCAAGTTGAAAATACTCCTTTCCCTTCATTTTATTTATTTATTTATTTTTAAATATATATACATTATTCTTGTTCCTTGCATTCCCACCACATTGACTGAAAACAATGTGATTGAAGAATATTTTTTCTTTAGTTTGCTTCATCAAGTTAGAATATGCCAAGCACAATCATTTGCTCTCCATGGGTACTGTTTAGGAAGGAGTACTAACTCCCTGGGATGCTGTGAATTGCACTGCTATGCTTACTGTGTTTCGGAGATGATCAAAGTGTGGTATGTCTGTAGCAAATTTTTTATGTGCAGCAAAACTCAGTAAGTACCACACTGACTTATGTTCCTTCATACAGTTAAAATTCTAAGGCTTTGCACTCTAAGTAATTTCTTTTTTTTTTTTTTTTCTTTCTCTTTGTGACAGACTGCCTTTCTTTTCCATCCCACACACAAGGTGGTATGCAAGCAAGACAGAAATGTAAAAGGTGCTTAATGACTCCAAACACTTTTGTCTTGACACTGCTTACTTATGACACAGACATGTTTCCTGTAAGAAGTAATGTATTTAGGCTTCTGTGCCATTCTAGAATAATCACTATACATATGTGTTCCTTGAAGAAAAAATAACGCTAAGAGTAAGTAGAAAAAATGTTGTATAAGAAGAAATGTTATTTTACAGCCAGATAAAGACACTTGCAGATGTTCATGCAGGAAGGCTGCTCCAGAGTTTTTATTTCACTATAAATGGTTCTAGTCCAATATTCCACCCTTCTTACACTCATTTAAAACTGAACCAGAATTCAAATAAGGATTAACCACCCACAGAGTCTGGCACAACAATAGAAGCACTTGCTAACTTTTTTCCTACGTACTATTAGCGTAGGGAATCTAGGCTATAGAGTTTCATTACAAATTATATTTTTTAATTCTTTACTTTCTATCTCTTTTTCTTTAGTTTAATCTCAACAGCTGAAAATTTCCACATGCCTTTGTGGCCCAAGGTAATCTTTATTCAATAAATGTCTTGGGTAGTGAATAACAGACATTTTTGTGAGCAAAAGTTGCTCAGAAAAAAAAAAAATTGATTTCATTTGCTGAGGTTGAGTCTAGTACTTGGAAAGAAAAGTGAAACATTTCTTGTCTATCCATCCCTCTCCCTTAGACATTTGTTCAAAATAGGTAAAATCAGAAAAAGGCAAGAAATATTTATAGATGTTCATCTTATATTTAAAAGTAGCTTTTCCTTCGGTCATTTTGAATGTTTGTAGTAAAGGGATGGAGAAAATATTGAGTTATCAAACAGAATGTAATTGGTTGAAAAAACAGCATTTTTTTACTCCAGCCTAATTTTCAGATCATAACATCTTAATGGATGGCTGAATATTGAACATACCAGCTGATGCTAAATACATCTACATAAAATCAGTACTATCAAGATTGAGAAGGTGTATCCAAATGTGGAATTAGCTGGGTTAGTCAGTCTTCATTCCCGGGTATCTGCACATACAACATCAGTAATGACATTACCGAGGTAACTGCATATATATATAAATATCTTTGCTAGAGTTTGGAGATGTAGTTGAAAAAAAGTGTGACATTGCCTGAAAATGTTATAGTGAAAGGGATGGTCTGACAAACTACCTTAATTGAGACAATGGCAAAACTCTCACTGTTATTTAACAGGGCAAGGATTTCACCTTTGAGACAAGTACAATGAAGTTTTCCCCAAAACCGTAAGGAAACTGTAGTACTCTGTGCTTCGTAAATGTTCAGCTTGAACTGCTTGTCTAGGGAGGTTAAGAAGAAAGCACATCATGAGGTGTTGGTCTCCAGCATTTTGAGTGAAGACTCTATCAGGTGCTGACTGCATGGATGCACTACCAAAAGTTGAAAGGCAGACAAGATGGAGCTGACAGAATTGTAGAAATTGGAGCCTGACAGAGCTTTACTGGTTTATAGTATTACCAGTGCCTTTCAATGGAAATCTATTGCCATATTACATAATTTCCTGTGATTTTTAATTAAATCTGAAACAAGCAATTAGGCCAATTAACAGCATTACTCCTCCCATTGCAGTAACAAAGCTTCATTTATAAATCTTGTCCCCGCTTTTTATTGTCTAGGTTTCTACATTCATTTTTCTTCCCTAACAGCTAGTTCCCAGTGAGGAAGTATATAATGTAGACAGAAGTCTTCAAACACTGGTATGAATTATACACACTGTGATTAATTCCACTGAAACCATGCAGATGGGGTGAGAGTAAGTTTTTTCAAGGTTGGAGCTGTATGTTATACCACTGGGCTTGGTAAAAATGAGATTCTGTGACTAGATACCGCATTTATTCCCACTTTTATCTACATGATAGCATAGTACACACACACACACGCACAAAAAAACACATCTCAGCTGGAAAACTGGTTTTAGAAACTGATTCTTTCAATTGCTGACATCCTATTTGATTAAGAAGGGTTCATCTTTCAAGATATCTGTTTTCCCAGCTCTGAATTTCATGTCTGAGTACTTAATTTGTTAAGACACAATGTTCTCTGATTTAGGAAAAAAAAAATCCCAAACCCCACCAAAACTAATTTCCTTAATTTTCTTTTGGCCAGACTGTTACATTTATATAGAATTACATCCAGTCCAGAGAACAAACTATGCAGCAGAGTTTTTATCCAAGTATTCATAGCTTGTATTGTCATTGGATAAAATTTTCTCCTGTGCAATGAGCTTGCTTGGGACGCAATCATATCTTCCTTTTCATGTAATACTTTCGGGGAGAGAGCTGAAATAGCACAAAATTCTTCAAGAATATTCTGAGAATTCTTGTTGTCCTAGAGAAATCTTACTTGCACCAGGAAGTCAAACAAACTCCATTGTTTATCCTCTGAGACATAAGAGCTTTATGTCCCTTTAGGGGACAGCACTTTAGGAACAAGTGCTGCATCACTGTGATGAATAGGGCCAACATTCCTCTGCAGTATCCATGAGCTTTTTACATTAATTTTGTTTTTAGTGCTTTTCCCTGCTTTCAGTGCTTGCTCATTGGGGATGTTCTGTCTCAGATTTCTAGAGGAAGCTACAATTTTTAAGCAATTTTTAATTTTACAATTTTTAAGCAATTTTTAAGCTACAATTTTTAAGCAAGTATCTCTGAGAAACAAAAAAAAAAAAAAAAGGAGAGAAAAAAAGAAAAGATGGAGCTTGTAAATGTGAAATCTTTTCTGTAGTAGTGAAAAAGACGTGCAGTTTTCACGTTCAGCAATGATCATGGGGTGAAATATTAAGGATTCGGCTGCAAGAATGGCATTTCCTTTGTTTAAACATTTTAAAATACAATTTTAAAATACACTGCTGTTCCTTCAGCAAAGTTTCGGTCAGTCTGAGGGTTGCTTTGCCATTTGTGCTGTTTGGTGGCCTCTGGCATGAGCATTGACTGCCAGGTGAGGCGTCCCTTTTCATTACCCATTCAAAACCCAGCTATACACCAGCACTCCTATAGCATGACTGGTGTGGCACGTGAAAGTGAGTCATGAGGTATGCAACATGCATGGCCCTATGCTAGAAACCATTCAGACACAGGCTAAAGACTGTGAGCTAGGTAACAAGTCCTACTTTTCAGCCCTAAAGTAATATGTTTAAGCCGGGAAGTTGGAGGATGGGTGGAGCTGGCTTTAACCTTCCTCAGCGCAACACATGTTTACCTGATAAAAGCTTAACAATGCAATCTGAACTTCACGTTGCTAACATTACAGAGGTTCAGCTACACGCTGTTGGATGAAGTGCAAAACAAGAATTATATACACACACACACAAAAAGCATGAAAGACATATGTTTAGGGGAATCTAAATCTTAGGGGAATGAATGGTCTAAAATATGAAATTCTCCAGTCAAACATTCATCTATAAAGTATTTGTTTTTCTCTATTCATTGTTATAAAACATGTCCTAAATTAGTCCCAAAACACTTGCCTTTCAAGTCCATGTTGTCTTTTGGATTTGCAAACAGACTGAAAATGACCAGCTAGTTAGAGACAAATGAAGCACAGGATTTTTATTATTATTATTATTATTTTCTATTAAGAAAAATTGTAACCAAATTAAATGTTCAGATTACTGTGATCAGCTCTTGTATGCTTATTTGCATGACTTGCTAACACTTTTGCACATTTCAGGAAATTCAATTGCCTTTTTAAAATTGAGCCTGTAGTGTTCAAATGAAGTACCTACCCTTCAACTCAGTAGGTGCTTGATGGAGCTGAGCAGCTGCACCGGCTTGAAAAAAGTTGCTATTGTGCATTGCTCATAATGGTCCTGAAAGCAAGAACTGAATGCTGCCAGCCAGCACAGCTCTTCACATTTTCTGCTGGTGAGTACATGTCACTTAAAAGACTGATGCTGCTGAGTATTTTCCCCTGGGTTTCTTTCCCCCAGGCTGATATATCTCTTTGGACAAACCTTCTCTTCTGTGATTGTCATTCTGCAGACAGTAGAATTGTAAGGTGTTCTGTCGTGGGTGACAGAGATGGAAGACAAAATGCTGACTTCTGTTACTTCATCACTACCTGTGTCCTTTCCCTGGCTGTAATCTCTTGATGACACCCCTGGCTAGGTAGCATTAAACACTTGCTATTTAGTCCACCCTGCAGCTGGCTGAGGAAGTGAAAGACATTGTTTTCCATGTGCTGCCTCATTCTGAGCACCGAGTGCAAAAGTGCTAACCACAAAGAATAATGTTACATTCAAGTGTACACCACATATTCTCCAGATGTGCTCTTTGAAGGGTTGTATTGTAACTAGGCAGGAGGGTTGTACCTGATGACGACCAACTCTGGCTGCTTGCTCTGCTGGCTGGTAGACGTGGGCAGCCCTGCAGAAGTGGCACAATCCAACCCTGTGGAGCAGAGCTCTTCACACCACTTGGTGGCAATCTCTCCAGCCAATTAAGGAGATGTGTGGATGAAATCCAAGGGGAGTTGCAACCCGTTCACCTTGGCTGGGAGAATGAAGGCTTTGGTTTATACAGGCAGGGCTGCAAGCAGGGTGAAAAGGAAAGAGCTGTTTGCAAACAGTTCCCTTTTGGGAGAGAAACAAATGAACTGGACACTATTTTAACATTAAAACAAAAGTGGTATTTCAGAAGGGACAGGGAGAATTTTTTAATCCCTCATCTCTTGCTAGGCATTCGGAGCTGAGTACAGCACAGTATTTTTAAATGTTCATGCTCCCATTATGTTGTGTCAGTGAAACATCGCTGAGAATTCATGCACTATTTATTCACTCTTGCTTACAATGACATGGCTTTGATATTCAGACCACGAACAGTCTGGGACAAATGCAGCACCAAGGGGATCTGGCAAACAGTGAAATGGGTGTCTTCAGTTGCAGTAGTTGAAGGAAGTAGAGGCAAACACCGAAATTCTGTAGAGCCTGCCTGCAATGCTTTCCACTGTCAGACAGGACAAAGTGAAACATTATTTAGTGATTTTAGTGGAGTGAATATCAGCTGGAAAAGCTGCCACTACAGTGACTGTCCTTAACGCCAAAGATTTATCATGTTTTTGTGGGTTTTGGAGGTAATATCCTCAAACCAAGTCTTCTGCTGTTCAGTGACAAAAGTGCAGAGCTGTGTTTCTCTGGTAAGATCTAGGACTGAGCTAGAAATCATTAGACAGAGGAGGAGGCCTATCCCTGACCAAAATCAGAATTCTGATCCTTTCTTCTCCTTTACAGAGCTTGGGTTAGTCAAATCAAGGATACCATGTTGCAGTGCTGATCTGCAATGCAATCATTATAATTTCTTCATTTCATTAAAATCTGAGCTTCGATACTTTATACTCAGAGCAGCCTCATGAAAACAGGCCTGAACATGACCATTTTTGAGTAAACTGCATTTTTCTTTTTAAAATGCTACCAGTAGAGCTCAGTTGTTATGAGTCATTGAACCCCCACACACTTTCCCTTATGCATAGCCCTGCCATCAAACCACTTTCTCTTCTAGCCAGCAAAAAAAATCAGTAGAAGAAAATAATCTGTCCATTCTTAAATGGTCCTTAATAAACAATGAGTTTTTCTGCTGCTCTGTTGAAACATTACTGTGTATCTGTGAATGAAGGAGTAAACGATATGAACTGTTAGTAGTTCTGTGGATGTATTACCAAAATAACTCTTTAACTCCTTCAGTAAACAAATTTCTCTATTCATATTAAATTTTAAAGGATTTTGAAGAAAATAGCCTTCTTAGAAACTTGGGGGCATAGAATATCCATTGAGCAGGGAAACATCTTTGCTAACAAATTTGTTACTTTTGCCTTCCCTACAAAGTGTGACCGCCAGTGATCTCCAACCATTTGACTGCTATGATGTGATCTCAGGAATCCTTTACTTTTCACAGTGAGGGGTGGTGGGATAAAAATGAAATTTTGAAGAGTAAATTTTTTTTTTTTGCAGATTTATAGAATGGTTGAAGTTTGAAGGGGCCTATGGTAGTCATCCACTTGGTGGCTCAACCACCCTGCTCAAGCAGGACAACCTGGAGCCAATTCCCCAGGATGATGTCTAGATGGCTTTTGATGATCTACAAGGAGGGAGACTCCACAACCTCTTTGGATAACCTGTGCTAATAATCAGTCACCTGGACAGTAAAGTGTTTCCTGATGTTCAGAGGGCTGGTTCCATTTTTATGTGTGTGTATGTGCCCTCTCTTCAGGTGTTTATCACATTGATAAGATTCCCACCCCCCACCCTGAGCCTTCTCTTGTAGTCCGAACAGTACCAACTCTGTCAGCCTTTCCTCATAGGAGAGGCTCCAGTCCCTTCATCATCTTATGGCCCTTCATTAGACTCTATCTGTTAGCTCCATGTCCCTCTTGTCCTGGGAACCCCAGAAACGGACACAACACTCCAGATGTGGCCTCATCAGTGCTGAATAGAGAGAAAGGATCTCCTCTCTCAATCTGCTGGCAACGCTTTGCCTAAAGCAGTCCAGGACACCAAACTTGCTGAGGGTGCAACCTGTCACATCATCCAGGTCATTAATTTTCTTGTATTGTTGCCTCAAGGCACTGGCAGAATTATTTCTCATGTTACGTTTCTGCAATAGCATCTCTTGGCTTCCAACAGAAGTACAGCTTGTGTGTTTGTGCTTAAGAAACAGGATGTCCTGTTGCAGGACACCTAAAAACTTGCTGGGCTGCTGGAGGGTGTGCCTGTGCCCAGCAATACTGTATTGTGAATACCATGTGGACTCAGTTCCTCAATAACTGCTAACAGTTGGCTTTATATGCTGTTTGCTGCCCTCACACTCTGCACTTCCATCCCCACATATGAGATGACCAACAGAATTTTTTTTGCCATTGTGGTGCAAATGTTAATTACAGGATTGTCCTGGGCTCTCCAGGACATGTAGCCAGCTGAGCTCACTTCACTGCATGGGTAATAAATACCATGCACATATCCTGTTTCCTGAGCTCATACTGAGTGTTTATATGTATGTAGATTTGGTGGTTTATTTCAACATTTATCACTGTTTCCCAGCTCATTTCCGCCTTTCCTTCTCCCAAAAGCACAATCCTTCCTGAATTATATCAAAGTACATTTCTGGGTGGTGAACATTTGTTTCCGGACAGGTAACACCCAGCAGAAGCAGATAAGTCAGATAACTGATGTCTCAGCATGCATATATTTTTGAAGCCTATATATAGTTCAATATATATATATATATAGAACTAAATTCTAACACAGCTCCTGTATGTCCTACTAAAGTTGGCAAAAATATAACTCTGCCAGCTGGTGTGGATCAAACTTTTCCTCACTCTGCATTTTACTCTGAGCTATGTATGATACAGCAGTTGGTGGTGTGCCTGAATGTAAAGGAAGAAAAGAGCTGAAACAATGAAGTTACGTCTAGTCCCTCATCTTTGCCTGTGCACTATATTTCCACTGCTTTGTCAAGTCTTATCTCATGCCTACCGCATAGGTGATGGTTTATTTGCACATAAGATAATGCTTTCATCATTACTATATGTAGAGAAACTTTATTTTATTGGCAAATTTATAGTTATGAGGTCTGCACATTAACTGCTGATTTGTTGTTTTCTTGTTTGGAATGTTTTTATAATTCAAGAGTGGGGATACTCACTTTTTACCTTGTCTTAAGTAATTCCTTATGCTTAAAATATATTTCATCTTCAAAATAATCCCATGTTTCTGTTTAAAAATCTTAGTATTTGTACAAATGACATTTTGATGTCACTACAAACTGAAGTCTTCTTTTTCCCCTGTAAACTCTTCTAGTATGGATGGGAACGAGATCTGCACAAATCCACTAGTCTGCATTGACCTATTCCTGGAGGGACAACTCTCAAACAGAACTCTGTACATTTGTAGTTTAGACTCAGCTTGGAAATTCAACAGAGGTACCTTTTACAACAGTTTTTTCCTTATCTGGGAGAACTGAGAAAAGACCATTTCATAAAGGCCACGGATGCAACTTTTATTCAACACTGTATTCTGATATCAGTAATTTCAATTATTTCAATTTGAACAGTTTAGCTCCATATGAAGATTTTTTTAGTTGTCTCAGACCATTACAGTAACATTCATCCAACCTTTCTCCTCACGCTTTTCATGCAAAAATCTTTTGTACTTATGTAACTCTTAATTTTTCTGCCTGCAAATGACAAAAGTAATATTGCTAGGTTTTAGTGGGAATTTTTCAAGGTGTGATGATGGGGTTTTGCCTCAAGGTGTTTGTTAAATTTCATTAGTCATATGAATACCCCTCACAAAATAAATTTAAAGTTTAGGGAACAGTCATTTAAAACCAACAGACATGCATCTGGAATAAAGAAAACTTAAACCTAGTGGAGGGGGACCAGGCTAGTGAATATTTAAGCATACTAGACATACAGAAGTATGGGACCTCACAGGGTGCACCCAGAGTTGCTGAGAGAGCTGCCACAAGTCACCATGACATCATTCTTGGTTATCTTTGCAAAGTCATGGCAATCAGGGAAGTTTCCTGAGGACTTGAAGACAGCAGAAGTTACTCCTTTCTTAAAGACAGGCAAGAAGGAGGCTCTAGGGAGCTCTGAGCTGGTCAGCCTTGCCTCAACCACTGGGAAGGTTGCAGAAAAAACAGTCATGACATTTCCAAATGCTGAGGACAAGACTGTGTTTGGAAGTAGCCAGCACAGGTTTATGAAGAGGACATCATCCCTGGCCACCCTCATAGTCTTATCTAGTGGGATGCTTGGCTTGCTAGATGAGGGGGAAAGCAGTGGATTTTGTCTATCTCAACTTCAGCAAGGCTTTTGTCATTGTCTTCCATAGCATTGTCATAGACAAGCTGATGAGGTATGGGCTAGGTAAGTGGAAAGTGAAGTGGATTGAAAACTGTTTGAATGGCAGGGCTCCAAGGGTTGAAGCTTCTCCAATGAGAAGCAAAAAGTCCAGCTGGAGGCCAGTCATTACTGATATACCCCAGGGGTCAATACTGGGTCCAATCCTGTTTCTGTCTTCTTTAATGACCTAGGTGTTGTGACATGTTGCACCCTCAGCAAGTTTGCAGATGGTATAAAACCATGAGGAATGGCTGTTACGTTGTCTGGCTGTGTTGTTTTTCAGAGGGACCTTGACAGGCTGGAAAAATGGGCTGACACAAACCTTGAAGTTCAGCAAAGGCAAATACAAAATCTTGTACCTAGTGAGGAGCAACTCCATGCACCAGCACAGGCTGGAGGCCAACTGGTGTGAAAGCATCTATTCAGAAAAGACCCAGTGGGTCTTGGTGGACATCAAGTTGGTCATTAGACAGCAGCACACCCTACTGGCAAAGAAGAAAAATGGTGTCCTGGCCTTCTTTAGGCAGAGTGTTGCCAGCAGGTCGAGGGAGGTGATCCTTTCCCTGTGTTCGGCACTGGTGAAGCCACACCTGGAGTGCTGTGAGCAGTTCTGGGCTCCCCAGGACAAGAGAGACATGGATCCACCAAAGAGAGCCCATTGAAGGAGTAGTCTATGATTTGGTGACTGAGACAATTAAATCAAATGAAAAAAATATGATCTATTCATGTTTCTAGTACATAAAAGAAAATCGAACTTCAGAGGTGGAGTAGGTGAGTAAAAATATATGTTATGCAACAGATGGCATTTATTTTCCTTTTTGGCAGTTGTTCCTTAACAGGTTAATTTCAGTGAGAGATAGGGGGAGTGAGTGAATTTTAAGATTATCTCCAAAAGTTGATAGCCTTTTACTGCATTCCATGAAGAGTACTTAAAGATGCTTCATTCCATGAAGAGTGCTTAAAGATCTGAAGTTCTTCATTTGAGACCAAAAGGTAAAATAGTACGTGTAAAAAAAAGATACTGCATGACTTCTTAGTCACTCTTCCCAAATGTTCAGTGAACATGTTTAAAAACTTGATTACATGATTCTGGTAGATTATACCTGGGTTAATGCCAGTAAGCTACACACTCCAAGAAAGGTGAAAATCTCCCCAAACTACAGTGAAATTAATGCTGCCAAAACTGAGTTGAATACTCTCCAAAAGTATTTCCAAATAAAACTCCGCCATTACTCAGCTGGGTGCCAATAAACAGGTCAACTTTAAAGCCTGGAACTTTAAATGCAGTGAAAACCAAGAGCTAATTTGCTACTCTTCCATGACAAGCAAGATTTTTTTTTCTTTTAATTTGAGCTATTAGAGGACACTTTCTATATTAAAAACAACAACAATAAAACAAACAAAAAAAGAACAAGTTGCCTCTCATGACTTTACTTAAATATTGTGACCATCTTATAGTGAACAAAAGAACAAGAAGAAGAGTTCTAAAATGAAATTCCTTCACAATTAATTTGGTGAAAATATAAGATCTTCATTTTGACTTATACCATTGTAACTGAGGAAATGATTCAGTTTTTATTTGGAAATTGGCTGTGAATTCCTAGTAATTTACCTGTCCTTTTTTGCTTATTTATTTATTTATTATGCTGAAAGTTGGTCTAATGATATTTTTTTAGTTAACTAACTGATAATGCCTCTATCCAATCCAGCTGCCAGGCTCTGCATGTGCTATAAACATGTAATTGGAACATCCTTCTGAGTAAGTGTATAAATAAAATATAATAGTATAAATACAAATTAGATAATTACGAAAAAGTATCCAGCTATGCATGTGATTATTTTTACATTTGTAACATTATACATTTAAATCTTTTATGTGTCCTTGATCTCTAACAGAATGTTATGAGCCAAATTTAGCTTTTTTTTTACTTCAGTGAACGTCATGCAGATATACCAGTAAATATATATCGTCCCCTATGCTGTTTTATCTTGTACCTTCTTTTCAAAGACCTTTTGAGGTATGTCTCCTACAAGCCATGCTAAGAGCAGGAATTTGACCTGTTGTCATTAACAGCTTGATTGGGCTTCCATGGAAGTCTGCATAACTGAGTGCACTCCCAGGCTGAGTGACCAGAGCTGCCCATTGTGCAACTAAGTCACAGAGACTCTCTCATGCAACATGATGTTAAGCATCTCTTCAGAAGAAAACCAAGGAAGATTTCTCATTAAATGATGCCCAGTGAAGAAAGGGAATACTCTTAATGTAATTCTGCAGAGCATCTTTCATTATAGGAGGGAAGTGGACACCTGAATTTGCTTTCCCTTCATTACTTTAAATATTTTTGGGGGTGGGGAGGGCAGTTGACTTTGTAAAATCAGGCACAATTAGCTGACAAATTTCCAGATATGCAACACTATGGCACATTATAAAATGTCACACATATGTGTACATGGTACCTATGGTTGTTGATGGTATCTGCTGCATACCAATGGGCTTCTTAGTGAGAGTTCTGTGTACAGGAATTGATTTTAATTTTCTATTTCAGTCTGTGTATAGGTATTGTTCTCAATAAACAGTGTCTAGCAAGGTGTTTAATGGTAAAAAAAAAAAAAAAGTAAGATTTTGAACACGCAAAAAGTAGAAGACAGAAGATACTGAACTCATTTGCTTTCAAAAAATAGAACTGAAATGGTGACAAGACTTTCACAGAAAAAAAAAACCAACTCTGCTAAGTCTCAAAACACTTCTTAGAAAAGACTGATGAAAGACTGAGAAGAGAAATGATTCACCACTATTTGGGAGGGGAAAAAATGAAGTAGAATCAGAAAAAAACAAATATTTGGAACAGAAAAGATGAAGGAGAACGCTCTTAATAAAGTTAATTGTAAACTCAAATTGAATAAAAATTCAGACAAATAGCTAAAGGAAAGACAAAGGGAAAAAAAACTATAAAATGAAGGAATAAGGTTATTATAGCATACAATATACATACAGTCTGTTATTGATTTACAAAATGACCACAGATAAAAAGCTCCTTTTTTTTTTTTTTTTTTTTTTTTTTTGCATTCCATCAGTTCAGTGAACCTGCTGGAGAGATCCGAGAACTGTATCTGGTATATGTTATTAAATGCAGAAAAGCTAACAATTTTTTTCCTTGTACCTATTATTTTCTTATGATACCTTGAGGACAAAGTGGGATTTTAGATATACCAGTACAAAGGTAAAAAAAAGTCCTGATAAATCCCTGTGCTTTCTTCCCTCTTACCTGTACAACGTGTTAGTATAATTTTTTGAAGGGTGGTGATGATATTGTGTGCGGGTGTGTGCTGACTCACTTTAACCATGCCATAAAAGAAAACTCTGTTTTTGAGACAGAGGCAGAAAGGGCAAGAAGGTGAAAGTGTGAACAAACATACTTTCTGCAGTGCTGTGCTAGAGGAGCTAGGGTCCGAAGAAGCAACAGCAGAGGGTATCCCCAGCAGTATCAGCCTCCTATACAGTTACCCATGCACGCTGCTGCTGCCCTAATGTTGCACTATGTCTGGCAGCTCTCCTTTTGGTTACCCTGGCTCTGACCCAGAAAACCCCATTCTGATAGCAGAAAAGGATCTATCTTCTCATCTACTGTGAAAGCACCCACCACTTGCCTTCCCCAAAACACATGCGGAAACCTGCCTGTCACAGCCAAACTAGACAGTATCAGAAGGATATCAAGTTCCCAGCCTGCAGTAGAAAGTCTGCCAGCAACACTATAAAATAATCATGAATGTATCTGAAGAGTTAAGGAGCACTGCTGTATGAGAACGGGGTAGGGGAGTAGATGTGGGGCAGTCAGCGTGGTCAGCCATAGGAGGAGAGCTAGAGAGAGGAATTTTGTAGGATCAGAGTACCTTGCAACACTTCCATTTGACACAAATGTTTTCATATATGTTTCTTGTGACAATCTTTCCCCACATTTATATGTAAGTTTTGTTTACAGAGGATGACATGTGCACCAGTATGCTAGGGGCCCTATGGCCTTACTCATTTATTTATAGCTGACAAAGGATTCAGCAGGTTTTGAAATAAAACATATATTTTTTCAATGTACTAAAAGTGTTGTCCAAATAATAGAGGTTGTTATTTCAAAATATACTACTGGATTAATTTAATCTTCATGTAAAGAATTTTCTGACTTTCCTTCTAATGATATTCTCCCTGTTGGCTGTGTCTAAATGCCTACCCCATTCAGTGTTACTACTGTTGTATACAACTCATGCCTACGCAATACTATGGGACATGGAAGTAGTTTCTCATATCTTTCTATATCTTCCACACTGCCTTGTAAATTTTTCTTCACAGCCCCGGGCCAAGAGTGGGGAAAAAAAAAAAAAAAAGTGTTTGTTCCCTGCATTGCTCATGGAAAAATAACCCTCTGAAGTGAAGCAATTAATTTGAAATAAAATTATTTTTTATTATTAGTGCTCTCCCAAACAAGTTATAACTATAGTACAGCTTTAATGGAAAGATTATTCATCTATGCTATAAGTTTCCACATACAAGCACTGAAAATGGAAAGCCAAGATATAAAAAGAGGAGTTATCCTTGCAAACCCTTTGTGTTGATCTAGCATCTGTCCTTGGCATACCAGCCAGCAGAGACCTCTAGAGGCTGCTCATGGCTTCATCCTCCTGCGCATTGGCATCCATCATACAGGAGATGCGTCTAAATACTCCGCCGTCTGTGGGACAGCCATTTGCTCCCATGGCGTGTACATGAAAGTCCCACAGCTTTCCCATTTCTGGACCATATGCTGCTCTCATTTATGGATTTGGAACTCAGGCATAATGTAAATGGGAAAGCCTAGTTATCAGGATCTGCTGTTTAATTTATGCAAAACTAGGGCACTGTCATTCTGCAAATCATATGGTGCGCATTTTCAGAATTCATCATTTACATAAAGATGGGGGTGTCCTTAAAAGTGGTTGGGAACGTATGAAGACACACATCTGAATCGCAGAATTCACACCCAGATTTCTATTACTACCTCATCTCCGACTCTGTGATATTCTGATTTTCACATTTCAGTTAGATCATCAAAGACACAAAGCCAAAATTTGCATCTGCCTAAGTTTCCAAATGCCTTCAATATTTTCAATATTTAGTTGCATATGCAGTTTCCAGTCAACCACAGTTTATTAGCAACAACAACAAAAAACTCCTCTTCCTCAAAATTCTGTGAATTCTTGCTGTATTTTGAAAGTACACTTATGACCAGTTTATTCTACTAATAATTAGGTCTACTTTGAATGTTAGACATTGTTCTCTTTCACTTGAGAATTAAAATATTGAGCTGGTTCTACCATGGATATAAACATGCACATGTAATCTGTGTTTCAAGTCAGATGTTATGGATTTTTATTTTTATTTTTTTAATTTAAAAATAAATAAAAATCTTTTGGGTCTGGTAAGCATCAACAGTCAAACTTAGCATTCTGCTTCCATCAATGTAGAGTCACAATTTCCTGGTGCACATTAACCTATTTGTGATTCCAGATATTTAGAAATGTTGTGAGCCTTTTGTTGATGCCAAGCTGTTGGACCCATGGCAGCACAATGCTGTGGATACCATCAAGTAATACAACAGCAAATTGGACTTTGACTAAGATAATCTCTCCCACCCTTGTGGAAGCCAATCTTGATTTGCTAGGCACCTGGTACTGCCTAGAAAAAGGAGTGGAGAAGGCTGCAACAGGGCAGACTCCTCATTATATTTGCTGCCCTTGTTCTTTTCTCAGATGATGTTTTTTTCTGTTGCCCTGTCTGAAGGCCAAGTGCACAGTTCTCTGAGAGTTGCTGGCTAGGAGTTATTTGTTTAAATGCTTTGTGGATTTGATCTTCAATACCAGCCTCCTGGCACCATAAAGCTATTGCCTCTGTGATAAGCCACCGTACCACTGAGGCAAACCACTGAAAAATCACTGGTGCCACCAGCAGACTTGTTTATTTCTGTTGCTTTGAAGAGCTTTATTAGGGCAGGCTGCTTTTTATGTCCCATTTGTGGGTATTTCTCGTAACTCACACCACTGAAGATGCCCTTCAGTGAAGAGGACTAGCAGTATTCCACAGGGAGGAAAAAAAAAAAAAAGAAAGAAAGAAAGAGTGAAGAGGTGCTGCCTTTGTTATGCAGTTAATCCTTCCCTTTACTTTCTGCAACACCAGCACAGAGTATAGAGGTTAAAGAAACACACAGCTGCTCACTCCAGCTTAGCCTTCCAGTAAGCTAGTGATGATGTGTATCTCATCAAGTTGCATCTACTGTTCATTGTATAGTTATAGTAATTGGAGTCCAACAGCATCTCGATGTCTCATGCCAGAGCAGAATTAGTATGTTGGGGTACAACTGGTGCTTGCTGAATTTCTGGAAATTAGGTAGGATGAAGCAGCGTTTAGCCAAGTTTCTTTTGTTGTTAAGTGATGCCACCATCTGGTGAGCTATCATTTTTCACAGCTGATTGTCAGGATACCCTCCACAAGCTGAACAGGGCTGTGGTTGGAGGTCAGCTCACCTATGCCTGGATAGATGCCCCTCTAGTGACCAGGGTCAGGACAGCTGTTTTAGGGTCTGCAGGGATGTGTGAAGGAAAGTAGGTACTTCTGAGGTGAACAGAGGAGCTGTGTGTCAGTTAGACCCTACCCAGGAACTTTCTGTATTTCTTTTGGACTTTATCATTTCCTTGCTGCGGTGAATTTTGTGACCTAGTGGTTAGGTCAAGCCACTTAAGAATTATTAAAGGCTTGAAAGTTCTTGCACATGGAACAGCATGAAGATCTTACTTGTATGGCAAAGACATGACAGAGGGAACACTCAGCCGGCAAATATTAGCGAAGTCTGAATGCTTATGCAGCCTAGCAATTCAAGATGGGCAGTCTTCTATCACTTTTTAAAGTCCAAGTCCTTCTATCACTTTTTGAAGTCCAAGTAAAATACAATAGCACTTAACTAAATACAACCCTCTCTCCCAGAAAGTCTGTACTTCCTATGATATATTGTGTGAAATGTATCTTCTGTATGGTGTTCAAGAGTCTTTCTCTCTCCTTTTAGCAGGAGTTTGGTTACTGAAGGGACAAAGTTTTCCCTTGTATTTTGTCAAAATAAAAACGACTGCTTAGACATTTGATTCTTCAGAAAGGAACAAGTAGAAAGTTTGTCTCTCTTTCACAGAGGCAATCCCTTCTCATATAGTATCTATTGCTGTGTGATTGATCAAAGTACCCAAGAAATGGGCCAAAGCCTTTTGCAGCACTACATGCCACGTTCCATTTGCTTTCTGGTTTATGTTGATTTTAAGAGGCTTGTCCTTCCCTTAATACCAAATACCTATTCTTCTCCATCTTTGATCCTAACCACATTTCCCAGTCTGCATGTTAAGTGTGTTTTCCCAAAGGCCTGATTTCATCTCTCTTCTTTTTGCTCACATAGCTGGTCAGAGAACTTAATGTCACTGAGGCATATTCATTCGAAGCTCTGTAATCATCCTCCTGTACTGGGTATTATGTACTTCATACATCTTAACTCCAGCTGTCTGGTAATGATCAGCAATGTGGGACTGATTATTGACTTTCTTGAGAACTGTGGAGATTGTAAATAATACATTCTGTTAAGTTCGACAAAGAGATGTTAAACTTGCTATGAGCCAAGAAGAATATTAGTCAAGAACAGACCTGTTGCTGATTACAGTGGCCTCTTTACAGCACAATGTTCATTTCTCAAATCATTCATCAAATCACCTTATTGTAGTAAAATGATACTTGTGCATAGCCAAGGCAGATAGCAGGAATCAGTGGGAGGAGACAGGACCTCATGCCTTGGTGAAATTCTTTAATTTCAGTGTGCTCCAAACCACATTCCACCTTGAAAACTTTCGTATGAGCTTCTAAGCCCTATGGAAGTAGAGCAATTTGCCCATAATGGCTTTATCTAGATAAAGATTTCTTTAAAAAGTGTCATTTAATAGACATTTTTTTCTTCTTTCTGCTTTTGCTTCTTTGGTTTCAGTAGCCCGTCTCAACTGACTTCACCCTACGTGTCAGTCAAGGACTTTATTTCTTGGGGTGAGTTTTGCGTTTCTCTGTCAATAGTTAACGACATCACTAACACCTAAATCATCCTGAAGAATCTAACCTTGTGCTCTGCTTTGGGTGTTAGGACTACCAGCAGTTATTGCAGGAAACAATAAAGAATCACAGTCTTGGCATATGAAAATGTGAAATACAGAAGAATAGCATCATCAGCTATTTTACCCTTTAATGTGATTATAAATCTACCAGTTCTATATATCTGGTCCTGGTAACCTATCTGCCTATATATGTATTTTGTGTGTGTGTGTGTGTGTGTGTGTGTGTGTGTGAAAAAAGAGAGACGTATGTATAGAAGTATAGGAGGAATGTGAAATGGGGGGGGGGGGGGGGGAGGGAGGGAGGGTCAAACTAAAGCAAATTCTTTCTGCTTAGTGTGGACCTCATCATTAGCATGAATTCCTCCCTATGAGAAAAAAGGGCTTAACTAAGTCTCCTGTAGCATTTGTTGTTTTTAGCTCCAGTTTGTAAAACACTTTGCTATCCTCAGATGGCAATGTATCAGGAGGGCAGACAGCTGTCAGAGCAGTTCAAATCCAGAAACAGAAGCCAGGAATTTGTATTTTCAATCTCACATCCTGTGGATCCATTTGTCGCCTATACAAGGATAGCTGAAAAATCAAGGAAAGTGTATTTGCAGGACTTGGAGGAACAGAGCAAGAAACCAATCACTGCCACACTTTAAGTGCAAGTGCTCTTTTCAACAGCTGTCCCAAAATGTCCTGAAGCAAACAATCATCTTAATGATATAGAAGTCCCACATCAGGAAGTTACGAGCACATAAATCCAAACTAGCCAAACTAATACAAGAAATCTGTTACAATGCTGATTGATTAATAGTCACTGGAAGGGAGAAAGGATGGCACCACGTGGAATTGAGATCCTGTGCTGCCTCCTTGGCTTTCTCGTCCTCCTTAGGCTCAGTCCAGTCCAGGCATTAAGGCCTGACTCTGTCCAGGATGCCCAGGCACCCACCATGCTCTCTCCCACTCCCCCCAGCCCTTTCCTCCCTGTCTTCCTTGGAAAGGAAATATCAACGTGGAAAAGAAGCATAGCCAGTGACATACATGCACCTGGAAGCCAGCTTAGCCACGATGTCCATTTCTTTAGGCTTATTTCTGTATTTCTGTGGAGTGTGGTGAGGATAAGCATGTGAAATACACAAATTTAACAGGCATGAATGTAAGCTACAATTTGATACTGTGTAAATTAATATCTGTCTGTTTCTGATCAGTGATCTATTTGCCTAGGTGTCACTTGAAGGTCTTGGAAAACAACGGTTTGCTTGTGGCAGCTGAAACAGCTCACTGTGAAGGTCCACTTTATTTTAGGTCCACTTTATTTTAGTTTCTAAATTGCAGCGGGTGCTACTGGCCTGCTTTGGTCTGAGGTAAGTGAAACCAATCTGTGATGATAAGGGTTCAGTGTTCAGAGTATTACCATTTTGTAATGTTCATATCCAGGATCTAGCATGTTTTAAACACCAGGGTCATGTATTCTCAAACATGCATGCATTGTATACCTAAGAAAAGATACTTTTTTGTGTGTGGTATGCTGTTGAAGCTATTAGGCTATCAGGTAGAAGTATAGCAGAATTGGTGGAATGAGTAGGGAATGTTGTACCAATTTATACCAATTTATTTTGGTGATACCTGTGGTGTTAATTCTGCAGCTCTTTGGGATTCCTGGAGGATAGGGATTAGTCAAGATTTCAACTCAAGAAGCATGAGGTTGAAAAGGGAATGAGAGGAGGTGAAATGTTGTGAGAATACTCTGGGAAAAAAAACTTTCCAGACCGAAGCTGATAATGAAGGTCTGCCATTCCCTCAAGGAAGGGATCTGGTATAAAGACAGTCTAGTTCAGCACTTGTTAAGGCTATTATTGTGCCATTCCTACCTCCTCTTTACGTTGAGGGTAACCAATTCCAGGGTTTCTACTTATTGACAACTTCAAGCTTTATTTCAACTTTCCCATTCCCTTGAAAGTCAAGGAAAATTTTGTAATACAGGTTTAATGGAACACAAGTTATTGTCCTCTCAAGTCTGGACTTGTGTTGCAATGGTCAAAGAAAACTACAGTTATCAGTGATGATGTGTAGTCATGCCTCTGGCTGGATTTCTAATGCCAAATTTTGGCCCAAAACTGTTTCTTTAAATGCTATGAATTCATTATTGTGCATGCAAATGATTTGGGAAAGAAAATAGAAAATTATAGTTGTTGTTCAAGTAAAGAAGATGACTGAAAAATACCTTAGAAATTGTTTAACACTGAAAATCTCTTCAAACTCTTGATGCTATAAATCAATCTAATTAAAAAGTACAGATTCACCTTTTTTCAAAAGTGCAGGACTAACTATTTCATGATATACCAATTTTCATCAGTATAGTTTCATTTGGCTGTAGCACTGAACATGAAGAATACACTCTACTATCTTGTACTTGAGTTCAATGATTGTACTGACATCTACTGGTATAAAAATATTTTAAATTATTTTGTGTTGTATTTGAGGTAAAAAATGACAAACTTGTTAGCTGTGTTATAGAAACTTTCACTCCCTGCAACTCCTCTCCTCTCCTCGCCTCTTTTTCTTTTTTTCTCTTTACAAAACCAACTGTGCTATTGTACTGACATCCTGCTCATAATAGGATATATTTTCAGGAACTGCATTTTCATTTCAAACTATCAACAGGTTACAATTTGGTTATTTTGGTTGACATTGTTGGTATACCAACAAATTTGGGTTGGTATTTCAGTACCCTTTAGTCATACATTGAAAGAGACTGGTGATGATGCAGGATAACGCGCTACTAAACACAAGTGATTGCAATGACAAAAAGGTTAGACCACAAAATTAATGGTAGGCAGAAATTTTCTGAATCAGGGTTTAAAATAGCCCCACTATTACATGAGAAATGCTGCATTATCACTCTGACAGCACAGACATCCCGCAACACAGCATCTGCAGAAGGACAGAAAAACAACCATCTCTGTCCTGCAATCACCTCTGACTAAAGCTATTTTGACACTTCTTGGAGGAGTTTTTAATTTATAGCTGGCCGAACACATCATGAAATTAAATGGAATCCCATTAGAAATGAACATGCTGATGGGCAGGGAACAGTACGCATGAATTACTGCTCTTCACAAACCATGTGTTTAAAACAGAAAAAAAAAAAAAAAAAAAGATAAACAAGCCAGAACTTTTAAATGTAATAAAATTTCCAATGAAATGTATTGTCAGACATTTAACACATGAAGGAGTTTATGACAGTCTTTTTTAAACAGCAGTCTGTAATTTTCTAATAGATTAAGTTTCTAATCTGAGGAAGGAAAAGTATGCCAAGGTACCACCTTTAAATAATGCTTCGTTGCTGGATTTCAAGTTAAACTGCAGAAAAAAAAAAGAAAAAAATCCAATGCTAGAAATGTTCTGCCTAAATTTGATTGAGAGTCCCCTGACTGCAGAATAACATTTCTCATCTTGACCAGAGAAGAGAGACACAATGGTCATTGTGCCAGGAGTGGAGAAAAGAAAGACAAAGAAACTAGATCCTCTAAGATTTAGCAAGAAATTTGTATGCTCTTTCTTTCAAAGGATTCTTGATGTGGTCTTTTGAAAAGTCCACTTGAAAATGAAAGGTGTAAGGTATTTAGCAGCTGTTGCTTGATTTTTAGCTATGATCATCATCGAATTGACCTCATTAATAGAATGTGCAAAACATTAACATAACACATTTTAGTGTGTTAGACTTAACAGGGTAACCCTTGGAAATGGTTGATTTATGTTTTACCTGCAGTCAGACTGGAAGTAGTACACTGTTATATGTTTCTTAAATTTGATTGTGTTTTTTTTTATCTCAGGTTTAGGACTTTATCAAAACAGTATGAAATTATGAAGTTTGAGGTGAAGGAGCATCATTCTTGACAAGTGATTAAAAACATAATTTAGGATTTGATAATACTGATAGATATCTTGATTACCAGTAGCTTTGGACAGGAACATATATTGTATGTGAGCAGATTTCAGATTCTTTGTAAATTAAATATCATAATTACATTACGTTTACCCTTTTATGCTTCGGTTATTATAAGGATACATGACTCACCATTGTTTGCTACGAGAAACTGCTGACCAATGACTAAGTTAAATGCTTTCCCTTTATTGTTGTGATATAAGCTTTTTAAAACTACAGAAAAATCACAAGAACTTGACCCAGTCTAACCATCTTGACATGGCATGTTCTCAGTGTGGCATTAGAGCAATGCATTAAGAATATAAACTCATTTATAATAAATGGTTATTATTTTTAAAATATTTAAAAGATTGTTTTTTTATAGACTGATTTATATTTACTATAGATAGTAACAATATGAAAAGTAGCTTTTAGTTGGAGCCGTCCAACCAAGTACTTCACAAATTCTAGTTTTAAAACATAGCTCTTTTGCAGTGTTAATTTATGGGAAATACATTCTTTCTGCATTTTTCAGTACAAAATAATTATTGTATATCATTCAATAAACCCTAAGGCTGTGGTAATGGAAAATCTAAACTGACAACCAGGGCTGCAAATAGTGACTTTGTTTAAGCTATTATGGAAATGCTGCTGTAACTAGAAAACCTAAATATTTGAAATGAGAACTTAATACCCCTAAACAGCTTAATTTTTCAACCCTAAACAGCTTAATTAAACCTTTCATTTTCAAACTGTGAGAAGCCTGCAATAGAGCTTGCTCTTTGCAAAAGGAGACAAAGGTGAGCACACTGCTAACTTGTTACAGATATTTTCAGAAACTTTGCTTATAATTAGATATCACACTTTTATACCTATATGAGTAATTTTTCCAGCTTAAACCTTAAATATTGTGAAATTTTGCCACCTATACTTGGCATCTACCTTTGAAATACAGTTCTTAAAAAAAACGTGTTCCAGAATAAACTTGTCAATTCACTGATATTGTGGTCATGAAAGAAACTTTAGTCAAGCCAGTCTAACTTACTCTGGAGTATGGGGCATCAGATTTTACGTAGGGTCTTCTTTTGCCAAGATCACTGGAATCTATTTTAATAGATTCTACTTTCTAGTTAGGTACTACACTTCTTCCAGGAAGGCACTCAGGCACTATCTGACTGATCCTAATGAAGACTTTGAGAAAATTATGATTTTAAAAGTAATCAATATTTTCTGTCTTATGGCTTTTCATGTCTTCATATTTAAATTTTGAATAGGTTTTTATCCATATTTTTTTTCTAATCATCCCCTGAAAACTTCTTTACTGTGGCAGGGAGTTCCGCAAATTGCACAAAGATTTACATACTTCTAATTAGTACCTTCTGGTTTAATTTGAGGTCTCCTAGTACTTGTACTGGCAATGGACAAGGCAATGGACAACTGTTTTCCATCTTCCTTCCTTGTACCATTTTCTGCTCTAGAGTTTCCATCAATCAGGTGGACTTCCTATAAGCAAAGATTGTACCAGGTATTATGGTGTCTACTGGCAACTGAAGTCGCACCAGTGGGCTAATTTGTATACCTTTAATTTCAACCTTTTAAAAATCCTTGCTTACCCTTTACTGTATTGTAAGATAGTTGTAGTATGTTAATTGCCTGCATGCACTATATATTGTTTATTCCCTGTAATGTATGTTTGGTACTTCTGTGTGTCATGATAGAGCCACATGGGTGTCAGAAGGAAGCAGTATGGTCATACTAGGACAGTGTCCACCTGGGTTAATATGCTCTGCTGCCCACAGCAAATAAGCAGTGTCAGAGTATTGCACTAATGTGGATCTAGTGTTTCAGGTGCCCCAAACATCTCTGAATGCCTGAAGGTAGGCTGCTTATCTCTGCACAGCAGGGCATAATGACACATAGGTATATTTGAGGTAGCAACAGCACCACTGACAAGAAGTCAGGACTGGTCCCACAGGTCACTTTGGAGACCAATTCTGCAGAGAAACTGCTGGGGACTGGCTGCCTTTCTTGCTATATGAGCTTATAATAAGTTCCACAAGTTGCAGTTGAGATATGCTCCATTATACTTAACGTCTCTCCTCATCCGACACTTGATAAAAGTAGTCCTTAAACTTCTCTTGGTTTCTTTTGGGTGTTCACCTGATTTATTTACAATTTTGAAGAGAAATTAAGAAACCCTTTTTTGAGCCATATGCCAAATTAATTTGAAGTGTAAATCTCTTTTGTTGATTCTCTCCAAACTTCTACAATGAAAGTCTATTGGATTTATTATTTCACTCACTGGAGAAACACTTCCTGAGTTTTAACAGATGTTCAAGTTCCTTAATTTCTAGAGTTTGCAATTCCCCTTGGTCTTAATGAGTATCTTCAGTACCAATGGTTTACAAAAAGCTTATGTTCTCACATTCTGCCGCACTTGACAGGAAAATACCCTTGTAAGAAAAGTGTGACTGTTACTGCTGCTGTATTTGGTACATGCTCCCTTCTCTGACTGCTGATGTTTATGGCCTAGTGGAAGCTTGAGGCAGCTGGGAGTCTGAAGGCAATACTGGTAAGTGTATTTTTATCTATTTACTTTCCACAACTATTTATAGCTGGGTATGGGCACAAGCTTGCTGTCTGTCAACAAAATTGCGAAGTAAGTCCTTTTACACTGTTCTGAGGATAAATTTGCCCATTTGAAGTACTTTGAACTTTTCCCTTACAAATCATACAAAAGGATTAAAGTCAAGATGCTCCCAAAGTTTGGGAGGTTATATTAATGAGAAACCTATCTGGACCCTTTCCCGAGATTAATAAATAAATAAATAAATAAATAAATAAATAACAATTAAAACAAGAAACAAAAAACAGCTGGTAAGGAGTCTGGACCTGGATCCAAAGAAAATGTGATTAGTCCAGCATGCCTAGTCCCTTTTATAGCTTTTAGGGCTTTGCTGAAAGCACTGAGACATGGGCAGAAAGCATATGGTGTCTTACTAAAGGACGCTAGGACAAGAGTTGCCTTAGCTATGAAGAATATAGGTAATATAATACACAGCTATTCAAATCTTTCTCTCCTGTGGGACTGAGGCACTTCTTGTCATATATGATTTACAAATAATGAAGTTCTTTGAGTAGCTGATACCTGAAATAAAAGCTTGCTCTGATCCATGTGTAGTTGAGATGTCTACTTACACACAGAATAATTAAGTGGACAGGCTCTGTGTCTACTGTATAGCAGACCTTAATTCAATTTTCATTCCTCCCTGTGTTTGGACTGAGAGCTTTCTTGATCAAGGACACTGATGTGACATTTGTGTAGTAAGCTAGGGTAAAGACTTCTGCTTTTAAATGTAATGTACGTGATGCCGTGTATGCAGTCTGCAAATTGGAACACTCAGTGTCAAATATAGGAACTGTGCCTAAATCAGGGTAACAGTAGTTAGGATAGTCCAGGTTACTTTTGCAAGAAATGTGAGCTTAAATCCCTTCCAAGAGGGTTTTGATCTTGATTGTCTAATTTGTCTTGATTTGTCTAATTGCCCGATTCCTGCTTTAAAACAGTGAAGGAGAAGCATAGTATCCTTTGGTCATCATAGTACCTGGTTAGGAAGGTATCTTCTAATGGAAAAGTCTGGATTCAGACCTCAAAACGAGATAGAAGTATGTTTGGAATCCTAGCAGGCCTTACCAGAAGGTAGACCACAAGCGTATCAGGAAACAGTCATCCAGGTAGATGAAATGTCATAAACAATGTTAATAGATCTCAAGGAGCGAGGTCTCAGGTAGAAGACTTTGGGAAGACTGAGTGTGGGGTGTAAAATTACCAGTACCCTTTTTTAGGTACTTACATATATCCAGAGAAAGACTTTTTGATCTCTCCAACTCCAGTAAATTCTTTAGAAACTGGTTCTTTCTATTTTTTTTTCTGAGGATATTTCAACATCTAAGTCTAACATCTAATTCATAACATAAGAATGGAGAATGGCGTTATTAGAAAAAGCATCAACAAAAGACTTCTGCAGTGAGGGTGACCTTGTAGGCAGAGCTGTCTGAAGGCACCAGCAATGTTCTTGCAGTCCACGCCAGTTGTCATGCATTAGGTCCCAGAAAGGAAGACACAAATACAGTAACCTGGAGGAGGGAGGACAAAAGGCTTCTCTAAGCCTCTTAAACTGGACGAAGGGCTCTATGTTTTGTGGTGGTGGTGAGGGGCTCCATGCTAGTGGTCTATGGAGTCCCAGCTGGTTTATGCACAGGTGTCCTAAAAACTACAAGAGCTGTTCTTCTACCAGCTTCCCTCAAGTTTTTCCTATTGAAAAAAACATTAAAGGGGGAGAGAGAAATGTAGAAATGTCTCTCATTGTCTGCAGTAGCTCCCTTCTGCTGTTCGAATAGCTTTTTACAAAGCAGATGTGCATTTTGGACCTTCAAGAATGTCTATGTATGTTAAGGTAATATAAGGATAAAAGATACAAGAGGTTCAGTGTTTTTGCACCCTTTACCTCCCCTTGTTTCTGGTGTTGCCTGAGCATTTAGATTCAAAGCTCAAGTTATCAAATGATATGGACATGAAAGGAACACGGGAGGGAAAGGCTGATTTTTTTTATTATTATTTTTTTTCTGAAATGACATTGTTATTCTTCATTCCTCCTGCATACAAATTAGATTGAGAGTTCAAATATTAGTAACAGCAGCTTTAAAATTCATCACTTTGCAGTTGTTAAATCCATTTCCTCTCAGTTTGTCCCCTTGGCAATAAAAATAAAAAGGCAACCATACGGTGAAAAAAAAATGCATCTCATCTGAGCCTGTCTTTGCATAACACATTCTGAGACTCTGTCTGGTTGCTAACTTGATGTTGGCTCAAGACAGAAAATTGGAGGAGGGAAGTTTATGAGTGCTTTGAGATCTTGCCCTGTGCTCTGCACACCGTATGAATTCTTAAAGGCTGGGGAGAAAAAAAAAAAAAAAAAAAAAAGAGAGAGACAGCTAATGACAGTGGCAACAAAATCTAGTTAGCAAATAAACAATTTTCAGCAAACAAAATTGAAAATATAGGAGAGCATTTTACTGCTGAAATTGAGGAGATCAGCTTACTACAGTTGTGTGTTTTTATATAGAATATTCATTCTTATTTTTAATTATGATGTAAGTCTGGCATTTACTGAACAGCTAAGGGCAAATTTTCACATGTTGCATATCAAATTCTTTAACAGCTCCTCATAGCCATACCACTGTGAGAAGGAACCCTTATATATGAGAAGCAGATGACCTAACCGAAGAGGTGCACTTTAACAGAAAAAAGGGATTTACTGCATCAGCTTTGCAGAGTAACATAGCTCTTTTAATGCTAGTGAGAGTCCCGTTGGACTAAATTCATATCCGCTTCATTTGCTAAAGTGATTTTCACTTAATACTGAATTCCTATTTAAGAATGGTGCAAAATTGACCTTACAGTTGTCAGGTACCGGTAAAAGTGGGCTTATTACAGAAATGCCACCCTTTTCAGGTTTTTCAGTTAGTTCAAACCTCTTTCCAAGTGGTATTCTTTTTCATTTTTTTCTTATTATGTTCTTGGTGCTGTGAAGAAACCATGAATACCCCTGCATTGGCTGAGCATGTACACGGGAAGGCAAGTCTGGTACCAATCAAAGAAAATAGTAAGGATTTTTGCATCAGTGAACCTGCCTAAGATCTTAAAAACTTGGCCAGTAATAGGCATTCTCATTCACATCTGGGCCAAGAGTCTGGAGCACAGATCACCAGAAGTTTCATCCTTTCATCCCACTCACAGAACAGGAGATGTTCTCAATATGGGAAAGGTTCCCCGCTCTGCCTGTCTTTACAGGTGCTGATTTTGCTAGACAAAATATCATTGGTGTGGGATGACATGGTTAAATGCTGATTATAACTATTTCCTTTGGATGTGTCAGCTGTCATCCTTAAATGACTGTGCTGGTGTGAATGAGCAATACGTAGTTTTCAAGTTCCTAGGCAAGGGGATGTGAACTTGGCATCGTTTGTATTTTAGACTCTCAAAATCTGCACACCAACACCAGCAATGAGCTGGTAATTCCTAGCCTGTACTAATCAGACATTCTATCCACGTATGTATTAATGGTATTAGCTGCATTTAATAAAACTAGTAATACTATTTTTAGTCCAAATCCAATGTGAAGTCTACATCATAAACAAAGTGAAAGAAGGACATAGATATACCTTTTGGCTTAGTCTCTACATGTAACTTAAAATTGAAAGAATCATGTGGAAGCATCCTCATCAGAAAAGCACCTTCTGGAAGGTCATGGACAGAATCGTTTGCCAAGTTCCTCCATACACAAAACTACTTGGCAAAACTGTCTGTAAATTCTGTGGTCATTCACTGCCCTCTTGAACAGACAACAGCTCTGATGCTGGTTCATGACTGGAACTGGAAGACACCGTTTTGATAGTCCGATAGGTAGGGAGCTGTTTATCCCAAATAGGTAATATTTTCACTGTTCCTGGGAACCCAAGGCTCAAGACTGTAAATGCCAACCTTTAACTTTCCCTGTGCCTTTAACTTTGAAAACCACTGAAGTAAATCTGAACAGAAACACCTCTCTAATTTCACAGTTTGGATCAGAAGGAAATCAGAAAAAGACCAGGACAGAATCTCAAACACGCTGATTAGCTCAGTAGTGTATATGGAGGAAAATACAAGCTATTTGGGCAGTACCACAAACAGGATGGTACTTTTGTGTGATGAACTGCAGAGCCATATGACAAATTGATCTATGCATAGTGGTCTGCTTTAGTTTAGTTCCATCAATTCGTCTTCAAGAGGATTTATTCTGAAAATAAATCAACCTGCCAGAGAAATATTTCCTTTTCTTCCTGCAAACATGGCTCCCTCCTATCTAGCATGCTGTAGTTTAGCTGTCTGTAAAACTAACTGGTTGATGATGTGACATTTTCTCAAATAAATGTATATAATTGTTTAATGTCTCAACACTTAGGAAAGAGGTGCTATCATATTCAATACATAACAGCAACATGATAACTGCATACTCCTAAACTGGTCAGGTCAGTTCTTCCCATTCTGATTTTAAAGCTCAAAGTACTCTCATGTGAGAATTATCTATTCTTCTAACACAGAATTTATTAAAGATATTTCATCTTTTTTTTTTTTCCAAATACTGGAACAACTGTTGCATTGGTGCGTACCCCTGGTTACATGGTGCTCTGGACTGTATCCCTTGAAGCATTTCAGAAAAAAAAAAATTAAATTAGATTTTCTGAGAGTGAGGTCTGCCAAATACGTGGTTACCTTCAGCAAGACACAATATTAAAAAAAAAAAAAAAAAAAAAAAGCCTTAATCTGAACAAAGCAGACTCTCCTCGTAGGTATTTTATGTCTGAGAAATCTATGATAATGTTAATATGCTTTGTCACTTACTTGGCTTCACTCCTCTGCTATGGGCAAGGCCTGTGGTTTTAAACAATCCTGTTTGTGCGTAAATAAACGCCCTTTTAGTTTGCCATAATTTCAAGTATTTTGTTTTGTAGTCATAAATAATTAACATACCTTTTATGATTTTTTTTGCTCTGGTCTACCTTAAGGGGCATACTTTCTCTTCTACGCACATGTGTAACCTCCAATAGCAATAATAACAGTTATAAAGTATGGCCCCAGGGGAGACAATTTCCCTAAAAACCTTTAAAATGTAAATCTACGCACCATTCTTGCCAGCACATATGCTCCAGTAAGTGAAACTAATATTCTGTACCTACCAGCATAATAATCCAAAAAATTGAATAAATTTCAAGTGCTAAACTTAAGAGAAAGTTCCTAATTTTAACTTTGCATAACAACATGCATGGTGTTACCTCCTACTGCATACTTACTTGTTGCTGTCTGACTTTTGAAGTGTAACTTTTATGTAGAGGTAATAGAGGAGAAAGGTGTTATGTTTAATTTGACTGTGTGATTCTTCTAGTATAATTTCTTGAAAATGTAGTAAAGAAGTATTGTATTCTAATCAGTTCCATGAAAAATTAAGAGGAAAGATGCTGATCCAGCTTTATTTGGACAGACAGTTAGAATGCATAACCACGTACTTAACATAAAACTTTACATAGTAAAACTTTAGTCTAGCAGTTATAGCAATTAGGATCACAGTTGCCTTTGATCTCAGATTGTTTTTTCTACAGTTTAATTCTGCTTAATGCAATGAATTACTTTTGGGGTACACATCTGGGAAAAGATTTTATATATAGGAATAATTAGCATCTTCTGACAAGGAAGGTTATTAGTGGTGTTTAACCTAAATTTTGAATAAATGCTCTGCTCAGAAGTATATTATTGTATATATGTATGCATAAGTACATGTGCATAAACATTAATAGAATTATATAAGTACTGTATGTACTGAACAGTAAGGTTATAAAAGCAGAAATATATTCAATTGTTATTTAAGTTAGTGCTTATAAAAAGGTTTATTGTACTCTTTTTTTATATATTAAGTTCAGAGATGGGATTTTTCAAGCCTAAACATAACATATATAAACATTTCAGAGTCCTTCCTCTCATATTTCCTCTATGTATCTAAAATACATATTCTATCCATCCTGTAGCTGGACATCCAATAGCAATGTCCTTACAAAAATACCATTTAATAAAAACAAAAATGAACAAACAAACAAAAAACAAAACAAAACAAAACAAACAAAATGTTTTGATACACAATCCAGTGTGATAAAAGCAGACAATTGCTTTTGTGAATGTATTTATTTTAATTTTATTTTACTGTGTTAGGAAATACAGTGACTTGTGACTTAATGGACATATAGCCTTGTTTTTTGTAAAGACATTTTTCTGAGTTCACTTATCCTTCATGTCTTCTAATCTAAGCAGTGCCTTACTAATATTAACCTCTGCTATTTTACCAGCAAGATGTGACTAGTGACTACAGAAGTAAGTCAAGAAGTTATCTCATCCAATATTCATACTTCCACCATGAGTATGTCTTAAATTGGCCTGAGAAATGAAATATTACTGGAGATTAATATAAGAGCACAATATAAGAGAATGTTTTTTAGGTCCCACTCATCTTCTCCTTAAGAGACCTTTCTGACAAAATATAACGTTATAGATTTTGTTGTAGTAATGGTATTTTGAAGAAAGTTTGTTTTAAAAAGCTGTTTGCAGTTTTACTTTAAAATCACATGGATATATGTATGTAGATATATCTTTGTTTGTGTATTTGCTTTAAAAGATTTGTAAACCCATTTAGGCTTGAAATACAAAGTAGATTTTCTTCCCTCACATATTGAGGACAGCATCCCCCAAAATTGCACAATAATGGCTGCTCTACTTATGCTAATGCAGCTATAACATAAATTTAATTTTGTGTGTTAGGTCTACATCACCTAGCCTACCTCGGGGAATCTTTAATAGTTTTAGACTTTTTTTTTTTTCCTGGGGAAGGACTGGAGAGGTAAAATGGTTTCCTTATTGTGGAATCAGTAAAATTAGTTTTTGCCATACTTTGTAACACTTCTGGTAAAAAAGAAGAAACAAGTAAATAATAATAATTGTTTCTGTCTGTCTAGCTATTTTTCTAAACCTATTAGTAGGTATATCCTCCAGACTTGTAGCGTGCTCTAACCCGAAATGGTTTTCTTTGCTATTTGCTAGATCTGTATCTGCATGATTCTTCAGAAGTGTCAACTATTGTAAATGAGAGCTCATTATTTTACTGTGATGGTTATTTACAGTACAGATGTGTTGTATGTTTACCGAGAAGGCTAGCTTTGCAGGTACAGTTATGTTAGTATAATTAAGCCCATGAAAATACTTTTAGAACAGGCAAGGCCTAAGGTAGCATGATGTTTTGAACATCAGTAGGTATAACCTACTTATCATATACTTCAAGGGATTTGACAAGATCTGAATGTAATTGAAATTCTACTTGAGAATAGCAGATTGCATGTTAAAAAACTATCTGGAAGGTATACCCCATACAACACAGGTTGTGCTGTGAGGAAAGATTACATAGCTGATGTTGTATGCATCAGGAGTAAAATACCACTGCACCTAATTCTGATCTTTTTAGCTCCAAATAAACTTACGGACTTCACTGTATTTTATTTCAATTGAATGCCATGGTTAAAGCCGGAGCAACAGAATAAATAATAGCTGTCTAGTTTTGCATTTATCTATTCGACTGTGGATTATTTGTTAAATAATGATACATGCAAATTGTGCCTTATACATAAGATTTCACTCTAGAGTCAATAAAGGCTAATGTGACATGGAAGCGGGTGGGGCAGTTTATAGAGCATTCACTGTTATAGCAATAGCAAACAGAGCCCCAATATTTGATTTGATGGGCAATATGCTCACCAGCACACAATGGATTGAGCAATATAACCTGTGAATTAAATATTGAAAATGATTATGATTAATTTTTTCATAGTCAAGAAGTGGAAGAATGATTGTTAAATATATAATTACATGCAGATTTGAATATATATCAGAGAAACAGGTAGCTAATCATTTGAAGTCCTTCAATCTGCCAGCTGTAATAAATGACAAATACTGTCTTGAGGGTCAACTTTTTTCAGAAGTTAATTTGTCAAATAATAACAACAATAATAAAAACATTACATGTACAAAGAGTGGTGTTTCTTTAAATTTACATGAGAAATGTTCTGCTTTTGAAAGTGCCAATACCGGTATCGCATTCATCAATCCTCTCTCAGATAAATAGGTTGGTATTCTACTTTATCTCCAAAACAATAATATTCTTCAATTGTTTTTGGTACAAAACAACAAAAACTATTGCTTGAATATGGTAACACACTCAAATCTGTTTGTGGGAAGAACCAAGCCAAAGCGAGAAGGCAGGTGGGAGAGCCGGGCGCCAAGCAGCTGCAGACCCAGGGCTCTTTTCACCACAAAGAGTCTCATTGCAGCAGAGCTGCCATCTGCATTTGCAACATGGCATTATCTCTTGGCAAGGAGCAGTGGAGCCCACAGTCTTGATGATGTGATGTCCAAGCATGCAAACTTAAGAAATCAAGTGAAATAATTGCACTTTGTTTTGCAGAATTAATTTTTACTGTCATACCAACCGTTCCCGCATTACGTGGTTTGCTCTCATGGTGTTTATACTTATGTGAAAGGTACACAGCACCTTCTTTTAGTTGCTAAAAAAGAAGGAAAATCACATTTTCGTTAGCCTTATGACCTCATTCACCATTTTGGCTATTTTCATGCTTTATTTCCAAACATTTCCCATTTCCCTCCATTCAACCCCAGACTCATCTTGCTGACCCAGAGAGGAT
Organism: Cygnus olor; assembly: GCF_009769625.2. NCBI lineage: Eukaryota > Metazoa > Chordata > Aves > Anseriformes > Anatidae > Cygnus > Cygnus olor. Next base: position 33,597,868 of record NC_049198.1, read on the forward strand.
GCCGGTGGCTTTTGGGGTGCAAGTAGCGGTAGGTAGCTTCGTGCTCTTCTGCGCCCGCATGAGGCTGGGCCCGGCTGACCTGCAGCAGGAGGCACGGCGCACACCACAACCCCACTTTTACAGACACCGAAAATAAAAAAGGACAAGAGGGAAGGACGAACCCAGCCGCTCGGTCCCATCCTGGCGAAGGGCGTGCGCTGAGCCACCCGGCCCGGTTTGGAGCCTCGCCTACTGCCGAGAAACCGCTGGCAGGGCCCCGGGCAAGGAACCCCCCTGCTCCCCCCGAGCCGTGCCGAGCCGTGCAGAGCCGCGGGGGCGGCGGTCAGGATTAGGTTTCAGGCCGCCGGGGCGTGCCTCATCGGCTGCCCCGCGGCGCAGCGCGGCCGGCGCCGTTACTCGGGGGCGGGCAGGGCGAAGGCGGAGAGCGGCGCCGGGCGGGTAAGCGGGGCGCCGGGCCGGGCCGGGCCGGGCCGGGCCGGGCCGCCCGCCTTTGTGGGGACCTGTGGTGGCGCCGGGGCTGTGAGGGACCCCGTGAAACGTATTTATTTCCCGAAGCGTGACCGCAGGGGTTTCGGCTCGCCGGGTTGCGGGGGGCGGTCGGGAGGAGGAGAGAGGCCGCGGGGCTGTGCCGGGCTGAGCCTGTTGCTCTCCGCGGTCCTCGGCCGTGCCGTGCCGGCCTGGCGGCCAGTCCTCATGTAAACAACAGCCGCGTCGCCTCCGGCGGCTGCGGGAAGGTCCGCCTGCCGCCTCCTTTTTTCTCCCACATCTCTTTTTTTCTTTATTATTTTGCATTTTCCCTTGCCTTGGGGCGCTGGGGGTCGAAGCCGGGTCTCAGGGGGCCCCCGGCTGCTCTCTGGAAGCGAAAACGGGGCCGAGCGGCCGGCTTTCCCTGAGCCAGAGCCCCCGGGGGTTGGATGGAGGGTGCCTTTATCTGTTGCTGCGTTGGTTCGCAGTGCTGGAGCCCGCTGGAGCTTTCTGAGGCCCCGTCGGGTCTGCACGAAACACGGCCCTTTCCGTAGGGTGGGGTGGGAGGTGCAAGGCTGAGAGTCAGTTTTTTGTCTCTTGGTAGGTCTGGCCGTGTGAAGAGAAGGGTTTGGTTTGTGGGACGGTTTGTTTCTTGTGTGGTTCCCCTCCCCTGCATCCTGTGCATTCCTGGGTTATTGGGAAGAATAATAGACAAGACAAACGCTCTCAAAGCTGATCCTTTGAACTCCTTGTACCACATTTAATGGATTTGATTTATAACTTGGCTGGGCAGTGTTATTTTCTCCTTTTCCCTTTCCCCGTTCTTTCAGCTTTAAAAACAGTGCCTCATCCCTGTATATTTTTGCTCCTTTTCACACACAGGAGACTTTGTTAGCGTAACCTGTTGAACAGAAAATATCATTACTGGCTATAGTACTGGAAAGGATAGCGGGAGTCCTTTGCCCAAGCAGAGCTGTGTCTTGATCAAATTAAAGGGCCTGGCTTCAGCTGTTGTGGAAGTCTGTTGTGTAATGCCTTGCGGTTTCCATATCAGCAGTGCATTTTCCAAGATAACAACTTGTTGGGAGGGAATAGTCTAAACTAGTAAAAGGCAAAGTAGTAAAATATTTTTGGGAAATATTATATGATGCTCATATGGAAATGGAAAATAACGTAACAGAAGAAAAAGAATACAGAATTAAAATATCTAAGGGCTTATCAGCATAGACGTTAACAAGCAATGTTTTAGTGGCAGAGAACGTCATCTTATTTTTTGAAGTTGTTATCCATTTTTAGGATACATATATTTTTTTATTTCCCTGTTGCATTAACAGAGCATGCATGCAACATTTACTGATTATGGCTAGTGTTTCTCATTTCCTTTGTGCTACCAAGAATTTTTTTCTTCCGGAACAGGATATGTTCTCCCCTCATGTCACATAAAAGTCTGTTAGGGAAGCTAGATTGTTACCGGCACTATGGAAAAAAGAGCTGCACTACTTACATACTAATAGATGATCTTTATTTTCCAGCTGGCACTGTGTCTGTGAATTTTGTGGAGATTAATGTCATACAACTTTGCAGGTACTCAGATCACTGTAAATGGTTTTAATTGATAACATTTTAATCAGTGCCTTGAAAACCAAAATAAAGACCTTTGAAATTGTCTGGTCCATGTTTCCTGTATGAAAATTTAAAATTCTGTAGATGGTATGAAGTAAGTTTTTAAATGTGCTTTCTATTGAAGCATCCTGCTGAAGCAGTTTAAGCCAGAACAATACTATGCCGACAGTAGGGTGTATCATCATTGGTAAAGACAGTTTTGTTTTGCCATTGACATACACAGCAAGTCAATACATAACTGTGCCATTAAGTGTTTAGTGCCCTCTTCTCACACAGAAATTGCTTTGGAGTACTGTTGCTGCTGCTTACGAAATAATTGGCCTAGACAGATTGGAGTATTTCTTTTAATAGGGTTTTCAGACCAAGTCCTTACATCTGAACCACCTTGTACAGTAGACTGGTTACATGATGTAATGACTTCCTGCATTACTCTCCCTTAATTTTCACAAAATATAATAGAAGTTTTATAGTGTCTTGAGCTTTAAAGGAAGATGACAACTCTTCATTGAAGATTAGTGGCAATTTATTAATGATGCTTCTTGTTTATTCATTTGAGTACTTTTTTCACCTCTGTGAAAAGTCCAGTATATATTAAGAAATGCAGCTGTTGTAGGAGCTGCATTTAATCAAGCTTAACTGAATTTAATGAATATGTTAATCAAATCTGTATACTAGAGAAGTAAATAGGCAATAGTAACCATGCCTGGATTTTATACTCTGACTCAGGATATGTAGTGTCACATATATTCTGTGTATGCTGAAAAGTTGCTTTTCAGTTTCAGAAGCTATTCCTATACTTCTGGTGTTTGAAGCAAGTGTTTTCAATTAATGCCAATTTAAACTGTTTACTGAAATAAATATATATATAATTTGTAAATAGATTATCTATTTGTTACTTTACTTATCAGAAAAAAGTTCCCCTGCTATGTTGCTTTTTTCAGTACTCTTTACTGAATATTTCTGAGTATCCTGCATCGCATATGTTTAAGCAGAAGGTAAAAGCAGAAAGTGTAGTTTAGGCCCAGTTCCAGGTTGTAATAGTAACTTGTGCATCAACTAACATGAATATTACATTCATGTAGAGTTTCTTACTGTGTTACAGAACAGTATTAATTCAACAGAAAGGAAAAGATTGCACATTTATCTGAAAGCACTGTAAGTTTCATTAAAACATTAGTGTGGTATGTACAGAAGGTTAAAATCAGTTGTGTTCAAAATTTAATTTTCATAGTTGGTTCAAAATACATTATGTTCTTTAGCTCTATTAAAGGACTTTCCTCTGACATATAGAGCTACTACTGTCACCCTTTTACGTGTTTTTGAAGCTAGCAGTGTCACTTTTCAAACCAAACTGCTTATAGTCTTAATATAGGCTGTTTGTGAACTAGCTTTTTTTTTTTTTTTCTGCTTTGAATGTCTCAGAACAATTTTTGCATTAATAAAGCTTTTAAATGTAAATTTCATGTTTCTCTTGATACATTCGTCTTAGTCAGTGGAAATTTCCTTTGTTCCTTGTGCAACAGAGCACATTAATTTTTACCTGTATTAAGTCCTTACAAATTGCTTTTTCTTTTATTGAATCAGTTCCCTCTTCTGTCATACAGAAGCATGCAGTCTGAGCGTGCAGTTCCTTGACTTGTGAAACAGGTGGTTGTAGTTACCTGCATGTTGGTGACCTATCACTGAAGCACTGGGCTAGCCTTTTTTTCACATCTTTATTCATTTCCTCTTTTTGTTTCTTTTTCCCCTCTTTCCCTGTTTGTCACTGCTCTCCTGCATTTATTTCCGCACCCATTCTGTCCATGCTCAGGTATGTATATCACTTTTCATTATGAGTAATGAAAGCTATACCTGTCAAGCTGCAGTGGGCAGTCCCGTCTGATGTTGTCTGTAGTCCTTGAAGGTGAACTCCCTTCATGACAATGGAAGAATGAATAGAAAGTGTGAGATCTTTCAGTTTACCTTGGATGGTTTCAGCTGCCTTTATATTGGCAAGTCCTGTCTTTCAGGAGTCCAGGTATCACCTTAATTTTCTCCACAGGGGTAGTAGGCAGTGTGACAGAGGTAGCTGGGTGAAAGAGAAGAGCTCCTTTAAACTGCTGGCAATACCGAAGGTTTAGCGGTAATTAGTATCTTCCATTTCCTATGTGGTTTGGTTTTCATTCTTGTGCCAAGCAGGGCTAACACAGCATGCCTGTCTGAGTGACAGACAGAGAGCAGGGGAAAGGAAAGACAGAGGATAACAATCAAGTACAAAAGGATATCCATACCTCAGCCAAATTCAGGCCCAGGTGTTGAAATTTAGATTAGGAGTTTTGAAATGCTCTTTTCAGCAGCTACAGAATATAGGTGGTGGTTACCATGTTGTTTAATTGAATCAGATTTGTTTTTTAATCTCATGCAGCTCCTAGGCAAAGTTTGTGCCTAGAGATCGCTCTCAAGATAGGCATTTCCTTTGTATCCTGAGAGCACTTGAAGTAATGCAAGAGCTATAAGGCAAAGCCTATTACTGTGTTTTCTATCTTTGTCATTGCATGTTTGTTAATCTAGTGCTATAAGTGTTAGTTTTCAAGGTATTTTCTGAAATGGTTTATGAAATTGTAGATGGAGTACCCATCAATGAAAAAGAGTAAGTTTCCAGGCTGAAATTACATAATCAGATGTGAAAGAGTAATAATTAAAAGTGGCTAATCTTTTTTTGTGAATCTTCTGCCTGTTTCGCTAAATAGTTTGCATGGTTGCAGTGAAAAGGAGGTGGTAAATATAAATTTTAATGTTTTTTTTTTTTTTTTTTTAATTCTTATACCTATGGATTTTAGTGTTTTAGGAGTGTGCTCTAAGAAATCAGGATTGCAGCATGTCACCCGTTTTCTGGCAACAGAAAACATACCTTACAGAAGAAGGGCAGCTGCAGGAGTGGAGAGATGCATAACACACATTTTTGTGTGTTAATGTGGGGAGAGTCAAATTTTAGAAGGGCAAGTGTATTAATGAGTATATGAAGGGGATCATCTTTTAGCTTCTGTGCATGCTTAGTAGAAGGTTACATATTTCTCATCATGTACCTGGCTAAAATTGCGTGTGCTTTTTGCTTTCTTAAAAAACATGAGGAAAGAGAGAAGGTGCTTTTTTTTTTTTTTAAGCCAGATCTGTCGGATACCTGTGCCTTTAAAAACATTGAAGTGAGATTAACTTCCTATTTATTTAGCAGTACTTCTTCAAGTAGCCAATAAAAAAGTGCAATTCATTCAGTCAGTGTTCTTATTCCTGTGAAGAGATTAATGAATTTTTGCTCTGAAACACATAAATAGTTAAAGCTACTTTGAACTAAGCTACTATGCTCTTTGAGTCACGAATAGTATTTGTGTCATTTATAGGAGGCTAGGTTTTGGCTTCAGACTCCTCTGATGCAGACATCCAGGAGAATGGAAAGTAAGAAAGGGAAGTGGTTGAGTCACCATCCCTGGAGGTCTTTAAGAGACGTTTAGATGTTGAACTTAGTGATATGGTTTAGTGGAGGTCTTGTTAGTGTTAGGTCAGAGGTTGGACTAGGTGATCTTGGAGGTCTCTTCCAACCTAGACGATTCTGTGATTCTGTGAAGATGGTCAGAAATAAATATCTCATTTGTGTCTCTAGAATTTGTCATTGTATTATAAAAACTCTCACTGTAGCAAATGATAGATATACTTCTTTCAACAAATAAAAGTGTGCGTGCCTCCCTCCACACTTCTCCCTGGACAAGATTTGTTCCAGTGCATTTTTACTGAAATACTTAGAAGCAAGCTGCTTTAAAGGCCAGGAGTTGCTGCTGCAATGGGTGGTGGTTGGTGATTATGGGTGTCTGTGCAGTGCTTTCTTCCCTTGTACTTGGGCTTTGTTGATGTGCCACTAAGCTGGTGCTGACAGGTCCCGCTTGCTAGCGTGGATGGGACACAGCAGGAGCACAGTCACATGGCTTTTCGCCATTTACAAGTGTGCACAGAGCAAAGGGGTCATCTTGGACTGTGAGACACAGAAATACTGGTGTGTCTCAATGCCTTGCTTCTGCGTCAGAGGAAGTGTCCTGAAGGAAAACATCCTGACAGCAGTTTCAGTCTTGATCCCTCTTGGTGCTGCAGTCAACAGTCAACAAAGGCATTAAGCGGGTCGGCTGAGGAGGCAATCTCTGCCAACATAAACACACAATAAAGAGAATTAAGGAGAAATAGAATGAAGTGTGAGTTAAAAAAAATGATTGGCTGACACTGAGGTAGCTCTGGAGCAGTATACCTACTTCTAGTACATGAGGTAAATAAAAAGTATATCATGAGTGCCTTAGCAGAGCTAAGCACTTTTTTTCATTGCAGATTAAATAGGATCATCTCTATCTTTAGAGTCTGTTTAGTGACTTCTGTTAATAAGTGTCTATTTTGAGAAAGCTTCCATTACAAATCATCAGAGATCATTATTCTAGGATTGCAGAAACACAGTGGTGACCTTGTCCATTCTGTCGCTTGTAAAACATGCTTTTCACAGCACACCAAGAATGATATTTTAGGCAAGTTGAAACATAATGTAAACCAAGATCCTGCAGCCTCAAAAGATGTTTGCTCTTTACAGCTGCTTCTTTTCCTGAGACTCTCAGGGACCTAAAGCAGAACAGTAAGCTTGTATTTTTCATGCTTAGTTCATCAAAAGGTGAAAGTTAAAGGTATGATGGCAGTGTGTATGTGCATGGAATAGCATGATAAAAGGATCATGGGACAGATGTGACAGGGAAATAATCTTTTTTTTTTTGGATGCAGTTCTCTGTTTGCATCCACAACACAGCTGCATGAGCAGTTGTACAGAAAGAGCTGGAATGGTGAAACAGGGAAAAGCTGCTTTAGTTGGCATTGCCAGTGAGAAAAGGATGTGAAGAGGACATAAATGGCTCTGTTTGTAAATTACGGGCTCTGAATAGAGGATGTGATAGTTTGTGGGTTTTTTTTAATCTCAAAGTAAAAGCTATCAGTGATTAAGGTTTGGGGAATCCAGCTTCTTTCTTGATTTTTAAATAACCTCATCCAACCCTTTCCCATGTGAAATAGACATTTTGTTTGTCTTGATTTTGAAGGGTTACAAGGTGAAGACATAAGATATTCTTTGGTTTTGTTTTCAGATCTGGTAGTCATGTGCTGGGATTACCTTGCGAAGTGAGAAAACAAATTCACGAAGGCTTGTTTTTATTATTGATGTGCATGATTGTGTAATTTGGAACATGGAATAAGGTTACTTCAGTAAATTTGGATTGAAAGAATTTGAATTTCATGCCTCTCTCTAAGTAGTACATTGTCCTAAAAATGATGATCAGTGTTTCTCTGGCAATGTATTGGTAAATTCAGACACAATTAAATAAACTGATATGAATCTTCAGTCATATTGAGACTAGGGAAGTCTTGGCAAGGGAACTTGGAACGATTCTAAGCCCACTTGAATTGATACGAACTGCAAAAGATACGTGATTGTCAAAATATTCGTCTTGGTTTATGGTCCTTCTAACTGAATCTGTGTTGAAAACTTTTTTCTCACTCTTATTGTGAGGATTGATTCATGCTTGTCCTGCTCAGCTTCTACAAGTTCTACTTCTACTCTTTTGAATTTTAGTTAGGCTCTCACCCTCAGAGGTCTGTCAGTATCGTCCTTTCCTGATTTTCCTTTTTATGTATGAAGAAAAAGTCACTTTTCCTGAGTGTTTACTGATCACTGTTCTCTGTGTTGTGGTTTGCTCACCAGACTGAAATTGGGATGTTGTCTTAAACTGCTTTCGTATTCTCAAGAAAACAAAGGTACTGTTTTGGAGGATAACGTGAAGAAAGGCACAACTCATTTCATATATCTGCAATGATGTTTGAACTCCTCACTTCCCTTTAGTTACCCATCTCCATCGCTCTTGTGCATGGATGGAAGGACTCTACCACTAATCCAACATTACAAATTTCTGAACAACATCAGACTTGCTATTAAAAAACAAAACAAAGCAAAAACCCTAACAAAAACCATAACAAAAACCCCCCAACCCGCCAAAAACAAAGCAGTTTCAGAAATTTATTCTTCCCAGGATGGAGTTTCCTTCCTGGAAACTTATGTTTGCAAAAATCGTCTGTCATTCATATATGACTCTTAATACCAGTGTATGTTAATAGTGGAGGTTGTAGTGTGACAGGTCTGTATAGCATTAACACGTCGTGGCTTATATGACTTTTCTTTTTAAAAGGTGACCTTAAAAGGTAAGCTACGGCTCATGCACCTGAAATTGTCAACGTAGGGCTTGAAAACTGAACCCAGGGGTAATGCTTTTGTGAATCACTGGGAAGGAAAGCAATGAAATGCTGTAAAGTGTCAGTGTCAGCTATGATTCATAGCTTCTGATTAGAGCAATTCAGGAGATGTTGTGTAGCAGTATACAGACAGAGCCTTTGATATGGAAATGTAAAAATATTACAAAGTATATTCCTAAAAGCAATTTTCAGGAAGGTTTTAAGCTCTAAAGTGACTTAGAATATGGTCACCTATGAGGTTATTCTAATTATCCAAGGAGATGTAGTTTTTGTGGGTTGTTATTTTGGGAGGTTGTATATTGCTTTCAGAAGTCAAACTTCTTTCTTCTCCTTCAGAACTCAGTGCTTAATAGTCTGTAAATGTGACTGTTTTCCTTGTCTGATATTTTGCAGGAAAATACTGTATTTGCTACCACTTACCATATTGGAGTAGAAGCTGAGGAGCTGAAAAAATGTTGGAAACAATTGGTAATTTTTTTCTTTTTATTTGTATCAATGTATTTTTTTTAGCTAAGTTAAGTGTGCTTGATAGATGTAGGACATTGGTATATACTCTATATATTCTATGCAGCTGAGGTAGGTTTTGTCAAAAAATACCTGCCTATACATATATATATATATTTTTTTTTTTCCATAGGAAAACACATCATTTGTTTAGTGTATTCATCTTTTTCCGCTTGTCTTGTTTTAGTCTTTAGTAGAATTTTAAAAGTTCATATGGAAAAGACAAATGTTTCTTTTCAGAGATTTGTGTCACTTCTTATTTACAGTTGCCTGTACAGTTATGTACACTTATGTACAGTTGTCACAGTTCTTGTAAATGAATTTTAATGAAGGCTCTTTCACTTTTGCAACACAGTTTTTAGAAATGTAATTTTCTTTGCTCTCTGTTTTGTGCTCTGCCTCTGACTTCCTGATTCATTAAGACGTGTTTGGGCTGGGATTTTTGTTCAGAACCGAACCACTGAAGTCCTCTGTAGTTTGAACAGAAGAGAGGGATTTATTAAAATCTGTTGCCTGCTTCCTATGTCTCTGTTTCTAAACTTCTACTGACTTGGAGTGAATATCTCTACAGATACGCATCGGGCTCTCCAGGCCGTAGAGCGCTTACAGGCAAAGCTTCGCGATCGAGGTGACATTGCAAATGAGGAAAAACTGAGCTTATTAAAATCAGTGCTGCAGAGTCCTCTTTTTAACCAAATTCTCAACCTTCAGACTTCTGTTCAACAGCTGAGAGATCAGGTAGGAAAAGCAGCTGCACAGACACAAGAGAAAAATTGAAGGTGCAAAAATATGTGTATCTCTTTGCATGTTGTGTAGTGAAATCAAATAGCCTAAATTAAAGGTCTGATCCAAAGCTTCAGAGAATGGAGGAGGATATACCCAGTGACTTTCCAGGGTTTTATCATGGCCCGTATTGTATGCACACACTTTTTAAGTACATACTTGTAAGATATGATGTGCACTGTAGGGAAATGGTGGTACTGGGTAGTAAGTTAATGTACAGCTTTCTGTCTGTCCTTCAAAAGGAAGCAGTGTGTTTTGTTTGTGGTCTCGCTTTTATTTTTTTCTTTCCTATGAGCCTTTTATTGATTCCTTATATCTTAACCTGCTAAAATGAGAATATATAAGGGAAGCTGTGGAAATGTTGGCTTCATAAAGAGATGAAGATACATTTTTCTTGACATAGGAATAAGAGATTAAGGAGAAGTGAGAATTTCTGTCTCCTTTCTCCTTGCTCAGGAGTTTAAGTAAAAGTATTACTTTTCTGCCTTCCTTTGGTGAGGATGAGAAAAAGGGCATCTTATTTTTATTGACTTAATAATTTATTATTTTCATTTTACTCTGATGACAAGGAAATAAAAACTTAAATATAAAATGTAGTTCAGTAACTAAACTACATAACTGGTTCTGCAAATAGTTTTTCTTGTTGAATCCTGCAAGATGGGCGACTGTGTGACTGGTATGCAGAAATGCTGAAGTGGGAGGAACAGCCCCTGCGTTTTGACCATATCATCAGCATGGAGCTGCATCTGGTCTCTGGCCAGGCTGTAGCTGGTGAGGAGTCCTTGTCTTCCTGAGGCTAATACAACTGCATGGTAGAAGAGAGCACAGTCTGGCCCTTTGCTGTTTCCTGTAGATCATCTTGATGCTATTTTACGCCATCAAGAAATATGTTAGAGTGGTGCCTACAGTGCTATGTGTGACAGTGTTTTTTGAAATTTTGCATTTTTGGTACGTTCTGATTTGATAGTATTGGAGTGATTAAAAAAATCTAGGAGAAAAGCTGCTCTGAGGGTTTGTTCACCCTGTTATTTGGAAACTGACATACAAAAATACACAGATAACTTACGTGGTGATGACTGTGGGAACATACAATCCAAAAACAAGGTACGCCTGAAACATTAGAGGGAATTTGCTGAAAAGGCAGATGAAATTTTCACTTCTAGTCATTAGGTTTGAAGTTGAAGGTTGCTTCTTTTCTAAATACAGTCATCTAAATGAGATGCAACTGATAGTCCGTAGGTTATTTCAGATGAGCGTTTTTTTAAAAATCAAGTAATAGTTTCACCAGCAGCCCCAGCCTCGCAGGTCTATCTGTATAGTAGCTTCAGTGGTCTGTGCATGTTGCATGATACGTACGTAGAACCCAATCTAGCTGACAGGGGAACTGCTTGTATGTGAATTTTTTTAATATGCACTCATATGAAAAACCTTCACATGCAAATGTAAGTTTCCATTCTTAGATTTGGGTCACCTCTTAGAAAGTATCCTATATTTTCTCTATGGAATGGTTTCTTCCCTGCAGTATAACATGAGATAGTTTGTTTCTTCTTTGCTTTATTTAAATGTTTATAAAGAATATTGAGACAAGGGGAAGAATAAATGTAGTAGGCAGCCAAGTTAGAAAATTAATTTTTTTGGCATTTTCAAAGCCTCAAAATTGTTCAAGGCGACTCTATAGGTTTTTATTTTGTTTCCTTTTTGTTTTGTTTTAATGGCTGGAAAGGCACTGTGGTCTTGGAACTCTTAAATTACTGGTTGGTGAAAACTGCAAGGCATGTGAGTATTGACCAGGCTTTTTGGCTGAGCACTGCCAGACAGAGGATGGAGACATGTTGTTTCCCAAGCACTTGTGGTCAGAGCTATCTTTGAGACTTGTCAAGTGGTGCTGAGCAGTGCAGTGGCTAGTTGTAGCAGTCTACCCACTGCAGCTTAAGATGGTTAAATTCTCTTGATCCTGCACGGTAAGCTATCCTGAAGTTGAAACGTGGTCTCTTTCTTCTCAAGGTGAAGTGTGACAGTCTGTTAAATTGTTAATGTGTTTTTAATTAGTTGATGAGTTTTTGAAGAACTACAAGACTATTGCAAAATTCTCAGGAGAAGGCCATCTGTCAGTGAAGTATTGGTTTGGAGGAGAGGATGGGAGCAGAGGAGCAATGATGGCGATTTACTTTCTAAGTTAAACTGATTTGTTGCAAGAATCCCAGTAGATCACTAAGTGAGACCTACTTGTAGGCCTGTAGTGGCCTCATAAGCATTTTCGAGGGTAGGATGTATTTCTGTCTTGAGGCACTGTATCTGGAAGGTGCAGGGATGATTGTGAGACCATCTTCTGTTTGTGTAGTGAGTCTGGAAAATGTCGTGGCGAATCTTGTAAACATCAGTCATATTCTATCAAGATTTAGGATGTAAATATACAGTTTTAGCATACAAGTACTTTTTGCATTCCTGTGAGTGTAGTCGCCATTTTGTGGTCTAAAATATTAGGCTTCCTGTTTTTTTTGTTTTTTTTTTTTGGTCAGAAAAGTGATCTCTTAAGCACCCAGAGATCTGAAAAAGAGTGTCTCCATGCAAGCAGGTGTTTCAGATTTGCTGTTCCATTTTCTCAAAGCTTCTGCATGTTAATTGGAAACTGATCCCCTTCTGTTGTTGTATGCTTAACAAGAACCTCTTGAGTTTGCATTTGTGTTCAGTGGAGTGGTGTGGAATGAACAGTATGTTGCTTCAGATGGATATTGATGAGGCACAGTCCCGAAGTCAGCAAATCTAATGCTTTGGTTCTATTGATAGGTGCTCTAAAGAATGTTTTTTTCTTAGATAAGCAAACAAAAGATTTTTTTTTTTCTTAGATAAGCAAACAGTTTTTGTTTACACTGCAGATCTGTCATTGCAGAGTTAAGAACTGGAGTGGGAAAAGTCTAGGAACACTGAAGGAATGTTTTGTTGAGAATAGTTATCCTTACTTCCCCAGTCCTTTGAGTTGAGGAGTGCTGCAACAAACACTTTTTTCTCCCTCTTAGTATCCTTATTCCTTGGTGAATGTTTGCTTTCTGATTGTGAAGAGCAATCTTGTTCTTTGCAGATAAAGGAGTGACAGAAAAGAAAAACAGAGACTGTGATGTTTTGAACTTTCCAGGTCTCTCAAGAATATTTTCTTTTGCATATAAAATGTATTAAAGAGAACACCCAGACAGCACTGGCAGCCCTTCTCTGGCACCTCTAACTCTCTTCTATTCCTTTCTGCCTCTCACTTACCTACTCACTGCCTCTCTTCCACCTCCCTCCTTCACTCAGCTCAGGGTTTTGGCAGAACAAAAAAATCCTTTCCTTGGCTGAGCTACATTCCTCAGATTTTTTTTTTTCCTTGTGAGCTCAGTCATAGTTTTTTATACACAATGCAGTAAAGGAAAAATTCTGCCTGCAGTGCAGGCACCTACTAATTTGCATGTGATAGCTGGGTGCCCAGGACCACAAGACAAATTTAGGGAAGGAGCAAGATGGAGAAACTGCATCTTGCAGTGGCCTGTGAATGGTCTCTTAGCGTTGTGATTTGCACAGCAGACAAGGACCTTTAGTTATTATTCTGAGCTCCTTCCTACAACTGCGCCATTTGTTCTGTTATTTGAAACAAAGTAGTTCATACTCTCATATGAAAAGCTAATTTGGTATCTGCTCCATACCTCCCGAGGAGGGAGCCCTTTCTCAGGGAGGTGAAGGAGCGTTTACCAGAATTGCTTAGAAGCATTACTGGGGAGCAGGGTGCCTCATGAATAGCTGTAGCTTGTTCCAGAGGAGACTTGGAGGAGATTTCAGTGCTGCCCTCGCAGTGTTTTTGTGTGTGCTGCCTTCTCCTTTGGAGAGGAATTTGGGGCAGGTGGGGCAGCTCCTGTGGGGCAGCCTGGCAGCGGTCCTCGCCTGCGACCTCCCACACAGGGCTCCCGTGTGGCTGACTTGTGCTTCACCACTTCTGTTACCACTCTTGCTCCTACTGACCCTTTCGCTACACAGCACACTCACATACTGGATGAGATACTGCCTCATGTTGCATGTGGTCTGTGAGGGTGGGGACTTTAAAAAGTAGAAACACCAGGAATTTGTTCTTTTGACAGCTGAGACGTAGCAGTGATTATTGCATTGCTTTAAAGGCTGATAAGTTTACAGACATGACTGATTTTTTTTTTATTAAAGACATTTTGAACAACCAAATGTAAGTGCTGTTTGACTGCATTTAGCATCTATCTGCGCAATTGTAGTGTAGGTTTTATCATGCTCAATGGTATTTGTGAATTTTCTTTTCCTCTTATGCCAAATTATGTCCATATATTGTTGATGTTATGTAAAGTAAGGAAGAGGCCAATCAAGGACAATTACCATAAGCCAAATTATAAAACAAAGCAAAATTCTTTCATACAGTACTTAAATAATCACATTGCTATAAAAGAACTTCTCAATACAATTATAGTGATTTTATTATTGCAAAGTACTACAACTCATATGCTATGGAAAGTATTTCTTGAAACCACAAGAGCATCATCTTCCTAAGACTTCTACTTGTGACTTATTGCACCACTAGAAATGACATATACTTCTTTGATTAACAATGACATACACCAGTTCTCCTGAATTTTCACATGCTGTAAGCCTGCATTTCAAGGGGTGGAAGGAAGAAAGGAAAACCAAGGAATCATGATGTTTCTGTTCTTAGTTTGTCTGGGGATTCTAATATTCTATCTTTAGGGTCGTTATAAATGTCATTTTCAAATAGAAATGATTTTAGGGTGTGTGTGTTTCAGGAGAGAAAGGGAGACGAATTCTTAAATACAAGTTTTTTTTACACACACATGTATGCAGAACTTCATTCTGTTAACAGTTTGGTAGATTTTCTTAGACTTCTCATCACAAGCCAGAAGCAGAAGCCACCTTATGTGAGGTAGGTTTCCCATGTTAAGCACATCCTCTGTTGAACCTGTAACTGTTTCTTTAAAAAGAAAAAAAGCCCGATGAAGATGAATTGTTGCTATCAATTGTTAGAGAAGAGGTAGTGTTTGATACTGCATTGTAGCTATTCTTTAGTCATAGTTTTACTGAAGGTTTTGAGATGAACTTTTTCAAAGCTTTATTTAAACTGGTATTAATTGGAGGTGCTTTTTAACTTTCCATGCTTTATATAGTATGCAGCTCTTCTTTTCAGTGATATGTTAACCGTCATGCAAATGAAGACTATCCGGTGTCTTTAGAGTAATGGAGTTAATAAGTAGTTATGGAAAAGTGTCTTAGAAAATCCTGAACAATTTCCATCTCAACACTAGTTTGGAAGGCAGCAGGAATACAGGGGTTCAGTCAGTTCCCACACCTTTGCAGCAGTGTACCAGCTAGCTCACAGAAATGTACAGAAAGGAGAAGGTGCCAGACTGACAAGGTGGGTGCTGTATTTTCAGTTTGAACAGGATTTGGTCTGTGAAAACATACAATGTGATGCTGAAATATGAATCTGTGGCCTGTTGCTGCTTTTATTCTAGCAAGTAGATGTGAGAGTTTTCTACCAGAGAGGAAAAAATAAATTCCTAAGGAAAATGCCATGTTTTAATGAACAACGCACATTAAGAACTTCAAACTTATCTAGAGAAGAAAATGGTGATACTAGTAATATGGTCAGGTGGAAGTTAATGTGTCCATCGTGGTCTGTTGTTTGAGCATTGCCAACAGTGAAATGACCTTAAAGCAATACCTTGCTAAGCAATTCTAGCAGAACATTCACAGAACTTTCTGTGGGATGTGTGCAGAGCTCGTCTTTATACTGATGACTGTGCTGTACTGGATGCTCAATGGATGAGAAGAACTCTAGATTCGGACAAAACATATAATACAATTCATAGTAAGGGGAATGTGTTGTACTCAATAGCCTTTTATTTTTGAGATGTAGCTCCCTTTTTCTCTTTGCTGTTTTTGCATACAGAAAAGTAAGTGCTTTATTCTGTGTTTGAGCAAGACAATACAATGATATAAACACCATTTACATTATTCATACCATTGTAAAAGTGCCATGCCTTAGGACTGCTGTGCTTTGCTTGATCTAATTTTTTTGTGCATGGCATGATTTTCTTAGAGTTGTATATTGCTCCCTTTATGTGTGTGAAGGAGTGTTCCTGATACAGGGAGGACATTGCTGTTCTATATGGTGAGAGGTTTCACAGTCTTGATGTTAGTAGTCCACATATCATGTGGTAATATGGAAATATTCAGAGTGAATTTAACGAAGAAGGCTAGAGTTTCAGACAGTGAGGTGGGCACAGCAGCAATTCCTCAGCTTCAGCAAGCTTCTATGCCTTAATATTCTATTTCTTACCCCTTTTATTTGCTTGTTTTAGCCTGCATGGCTCTTCCCTTTCTAAAGCAGAGGGGTTCTAGCTTTATTTATAGTCTCAAATTTTGCTCCTAGCATAATTATAATTTTCTTTTTGTTCTTTTGTCTTATGACTATGCACACCATTCAAAGGCAGTTTTCATACTCGCCTGGGTTTCTTAGGACTAATGATAATGCCAGTGACCCTTCCCCTTCCTGCCATCCTGACTGATGAAACTTAAGTTCATGCCATATTAAAAGGGTCCCAAGATGGAGTAGTGTTGTGTTGAGAAAGGTGCTAAATGAAATTTAAGGCATTTAATACACTTTTTTCTCAAAGTTTAATCACATTGGCTGGAGTCATTACCACTCACAGCTGCTGAGCCTTGCCTGCTTAGTTGGAGCAACCACTCCAAAGGTTGCATCAAAGAGGTTTTATGAACTCTCACCACTGTATGGGGCAGAATCAGTTGGTTTTGGTCATACTGTGCTGTTCCGTATTTAGGCTAACATTGCTGGCATTGCTGGAGCAGGTGGTAAGTTCTTTTGTGACTCCTTTCACCAAGAAAGCTCTGAGCATTATAACCTTCAGCAGGAAAGGCAGTTAAGTGCTATTTTGTGCTATGAGCACAGTGATTTAGAAAATGAACACGTATCCATGACTGGTTAATGTTTGTGATATCAGATCCATTTGCAACGGCCTTTGAGTTTACAAGAAACAAATTGTATTTGTGTCCCATTTACTCTTAAGGCTGCTTTATCTTGCTGTGGAAATGCAAAAATGTTTTTAAATAGAAGTAATGAGAGACCTGCTAATTACAATGGTGTATTTTTTTATAAAAAAAAATGACCCATGACAATTTTATGGGAGGAAATATGACAGGAGGATATATTAGTAGATTTGAAGGTGGAGGAGAGCAAAAAATGAAGCATGTTAATTGACAAAGTTCAGCAATATACTTGTGTATATTGAAATGGGTGACATTGGGAAGGTGGAGGTGTATTAATCTATTGTGTGCGCTCATGTAGATAAGAAAACAGTATGGCATAGATTTTAATAGTTTTAAATTCACACATACAATATAAGGGGAAATCTTGTGTTCATGAAAGGAAGGGTAGAATGGGATTGTCTCTGAATCGTTACATGCAGTGAGCTCTGAAACAAAGCTTATCTGCCTGCTCCTTACAGGTTTGCTGAAATGACTGTATCTGGTTAAAGAAAATGCGCATTTTAGGCATGATCGTTTGTGTGAAACATAACCCAAGTGGTTCCTCACAAACTTGGACAACAGAACATGATCACTGTATTGGAAATCACTGAGTTCAAAACATCCTGTTTTTCTTCTTTCCCATTTTGTTATGGCAGAGCGGGCTAAGTGTTATTGAGGGCTTTTCTTTCTAGTGCTGCCTTGTATTAATTCTTCTGTAACTTGTTGAGCTTTCCATGCAGATAGGGTATTCAACGAATGACACTTGTTCTATTATATTTTCCTAAAGCACCTGGATGAGAAGGAATTGTGTGATGGAGAACGATACTGACTTTTTTTTTTGGTGTGTCTGGGCTATTAGGAGAATGATATTATAAATTTAAAGGTGGTAGTCTGTTTAAACAGTTGAGACTGGCTGGCACAGTAGCCATTTTAGAGTACATTCCTGGATTAAGAAAATATTATTGATATTTGATATGTAAGAATAAGGCTTTGAAGAAGGGGAATTAATCTCTGTTGTGGTAGAGACCACTGCAATTTTTGCACCGTGAAACTACTAACAGTATTTGAGGACAGGGTATTGTGGTCCTGAATAGAGGTCAGCATGCCAGGCAAGTGTGACACAGATGGGTCTGGAGTAAAACAGTTCTTGCTGATGGACAGCCGTCAAGCAAGTGGGATAAGAGACAGCTGAGGGCTGCTTCTCCTGAGCATTGTACAGTTATTTGTGTGAAATGATGTCTCCATTCTCCCACCCCCAGCCATGCATTAGATTGGTCAGCCAAAACCTGCTTGAAAGTAGGTAATTTACTCTGTCTGGGCAAGATGGGGACTTCTCTTATTTTCTTTTCTTCTCTAGGAGAAAGGTATTGTCACAGCTGTCGGTGTAAAGGTACAACTGCGGCTTTCAGATCAGCCTGGTGATTTTAGAGTTGCTCAGTAATTTTGTATATAATTGTAGCTCATGTAGGGTGTCACAGTGGCAGCCTTAGTGTATAGCGGTGCAGAAAACCTGACTGGCAGAAATTTTATTTGGACCATTGTTTCCTGCATAGTAGGTGAGGTTTCTTTCTTTTTTTCATCAGAATGCACATACTTTTTTTTTCCTTGTAAAATGATTGAACAATTTGTTTTTTAAAAACCTGGCAGCGTAGAAAAAGCTTGTTCAGACTTGTTTACCACTACCATGGTTAGAGTTATTCAAGCTGCTATGCTGATGTGAACAAAAGAATTTTAGGGAGAGTGTTCAAAATAATTTTAGATTATTTTCATAAATTTTTCATGTTTTAGCTGATAATTCACAACTTGTCAACTATAAATACTAAGGATAATTTCTCTTTTTAAATTGTTGTTCTAAAATTGCAAATTGGGATTTTAAATATTTTTAACAAGCTAGCAGCTATTCATGGTGCTTTGTGGTAAGCAGGAGTATCTCTGGTATGTCAATAAATCTGTGTTGTTATCAATCTTTTTCAGGTAAATATCACTCCTTCCATACATTCCACTGGTGAGTTCCCCCAGCTTCTCCACCATGGTGTGAACGTGGGTTTCTTACCACATAATGAGTCATATTTGTTGGCTCAGCAGAATGGCAGCCCAGCTAATGTGCTAGAAACATCGATGAGATCCATCACTCCTCAGATTAATGGGAAATCCTCTAGTGATGACTTTGAGCAGCTGATCAGAAGTATGTCCCAGGTAACCATGTCTTCTGCTGGCCCTGAAATGTGGCAAACAATAGCATACTTGATGTAAAAACCTAAGATAATCTCTTCATGTGAGGAACAACTGGTAATGAGAAAGCAGGATTGGAAAAGTAGCCTTGATGTTGTTACTGCTGATACTGTCTTTAGTTGGGCAGTGTGACACTCACAGATCTGTATGCCATTATCTTTCTGGGCTTGTTGCAGGACTGATATGTGCATGCAGGAGATGCTTTGTCAAAGCATGTTTTTGTCTATATCATTTATGAAGCCTAGTTGTGCTGCTTCATTGGAAATAAGACGAAAACTTCCTTTTTGGGCTTACTGTGCATTGTTTTGTAATATTACTACTTTTCTGTGGTAGACAAAATCGGTGTTTGAGTCTCTTCGGTGGCTGGGGCTGAGAATGGACGGGCATGTATTTTAGCATTTTTCTAATTAACCCTTAATAGAGCTTGCTACAGGAAGTCCTCTGCTGTTCTTCTGGAAACACTTTTGCACAGTTCGACTTTTTCCTCTCTTCTTGAAATTCATCCTCTTATTTCTTGTTTGGCATCAAGGTTGGCCTGTACCCTCTGAAATTTTGTAGTCCTCTGTATCTTAGTCTTGTCACTACTGATCCTGCACTCATTTAGCTGATTTTTTTCTGGTTTTCCTCTTCTGATCCAAAGAACCCTTTCTAAAGAAACCTTTATCTCTCAAATCTTTTGTAATTGCTACCTTTCTATATGATAGCTAGAAATGAGCACTGAAGAACTGTATTTCAGGTATCAGCTTGTGTAGCCTTGTCCAGCTCTAGAAATAAAATTGAAAACTCATTTACCAAGTTGTTTAACACATTGATTAATGCTGCTTTTTGGCATTTTTAATATTCATCCACTTTTCTTCTGCCAAACAGGGTCGTCTTGTTGAGACAATTGAGCTAATTAAACCTCTAAGTGGTGGTCTGGGCTTCAGTGTTGTGGGACTCAAGAGTGAAAACAGGGGAGAACTGGGAATATTTGTGCAAGAAATCCAGGAGGGAAGTGTGGCACATCGGTAAGAATACTACTGGAATATTTTTCTGTACCAAATGTTAACATGACACTGTGATTTAGTGGTGTTATTGCTATTGTATTTGTGGTACAAGAATGTTTTTTGCTTGTATTATAAGCCATGCATCCTACCAGGTTTAAAATAATTCACCACAACAGCTTTTATAATTTTGGAATAGAGCACTGTATGATTTGTGCTTGAAATTTACTCAGAAGTAATTTCTTTGTGGTTTGCTTGTATTCTCTCTCTTTCAACAGGGAAAAAAGAGAGGCTACAGTTCTGTGTCATGGCTTTAAAAACTAAAATACAGGTGTTGGCATCCTTGATTACACTGAAAAATAACTTGGTCCTAAGAAATCCATTGCAATTAGAAGGGTTGGTTGTGGAGTAGGGCCCTATTATACACGTGTAAGAAATCCATCTTTTAAGTCAAGCGAGGCTTGACCTGAAGTCTTTGGAGTCTTAAGAAGAAGTACTCGGTGTTATCAGAAACTCAGCTTGTTGAAAGTATGCTTTAGACTTTAGTCCTGATTCCACAAGCTGTGTTGAAAGAAAAGGATTTCTGCTGTAACAACAGCCCTAGTGAGCAAACTCATTGGTGAATGGCAGCAATACTGGTTCATGGCAGACCCAGGCATTGTTCTGCAGTGGGGTGTATCACTCAGTTCAGATTTGCTGATCAGGATCCTGGTTAGAGGTGCTTCATGGTGCAGTCTGCATGTCGTGGGGGATGGCTGGATCATTTTGGTGCTCATTACTGGATTTTTTTAATCTGCCTAAATCCCCCTTTTTCCTTCTCCTCATTTCCCCTTAGCCCCCTACTCCCTTCCAAGTGGCTTTTGCTTTTGCTCCTCATATTCCAAGGAGTTGAGACCTATCTTCAGTGAATCAAGTCCTGCCTGACTTGCTGGCAAGAAGAGAACTATTCAACAACTGTTACAGGACTCATATATCAGAAAGGCCCCAGCAATTATAAATCTTCCAAAGCACTCTGAAAAACGGTTCAAGTTCACAAGTAAAATATTATGGGTTAAGGCAAAATAGTGTTTTTCCTGAACGATGCTGAGTACCTTGGCTTCTGTGCTACAGGTGTAGAAGTTCGTATAATAGGGAGCCTTATCTTTGTTGGCTGATGTTTGTTTTGTAAAGCATTGCCACTTCGGGATACTAAAGGCATGACTCCAAAGTCCTTGCTGGTTTGTTGTGAAAGTAATAGAAGGGGTGGAAGAGGTAGAGGATAACTTGTCTGTGTAGGCTTCATACAGTTCCTTTGAAGTAGGTCTGGGGAAAGGCTCAGTATGTAATTCTACAGCAGTGTTTCCTTTGTCAGAAAGTGAAGTATTATTCTATAATTTATTCAAGCCTTATTTTTTTTTCTTATTTAAAAGGGATCTTTTGTATCATTTTCTTTCTGTTTCTCTCTCAGCTTCCCCCACCCTCCCCCCTTTTGGGGAGGGAGTGGTTGTGCAAAGCAAAATTAGTTTCCATAACATCTTGATGGAAATGTGTTCCATTCTTCAGTTTGATAAATATTCAGAATGGGTGCACTGAACAAAATAAAGCACTTGGTCTGTTAAGCAAGAGACTCAAAGTTGAGAATAAACATAAGTTCCCAGGCTATGGTTGGGAATGACTGAGACCTAATGTGCTTAGTCTCAGATGGGGGTACAGGGAGAAGAAAGCTAGCTAGGGGGTAGCAGCCAGGGGAGAGTGGCAGTGGGATTAGCTTCAAAGGAAGCAATCATCAGGGTGCCGCATCAGCTCCTTTCAGCAAAACTGCAGGGAAAGATTAAAAAGTGGGTGAAATACAGAACAGGATATTAAAAGTACTGGAAAATTGTCAAAATACTGTAATTTCTCTGGCAACACTCTTTTGATTTTTTTGTTTGTTTTGTCATCCCCCTTCCCTGTTTATATATATGTGACAGAGATGGAAAGCTGAAGGAAGCAGATCAAATCCTTGCTATTAATGGACAAGCCCTTGATCAGACAATTACACATCAACAGGCTATCAGCATCCTACAGAAAGCAAAAGATAACGTCCAGCTAGTTGTGGCCAGAGGCAGTTTCCCTCAACTCATAAGTCCTGTAGTTTCCCGGTCTCCTTCTGCTGCTAGCACAGTTTCAGCCCATTCCAACCCGGTGAGTATACCCCAAACATATGTTTATTCAGTTTTGGGCATGTATGTGCTTTCTGTATTGAGACACTTTTTGTAACTCGTATGTATATTTCCTTCACAGTTCTAGAGATTTTTCTTCCATGTATATTTGTTTCACTTTGTCCCATACAAAGAGTAGAAAATATGTAGCCTTGCTGGGTGGATCTTGATGTTGGCCATATTCCTTCTTCCCATCTGCCAAACTGTGTCCAACAGTGCGTATAGAACCTATTTGTCTTACATTGTAAAGCTCAATTTTGAGTTAGTAGTAAACAGGATCTTTTTCTCTCTTTTCTTCTGCTTGGGTATACAGACATTTTTGAGGAATTACAGTCTGATTTGCACTACCAGCTGAATGGCTGCTTCTCTGTTTATTCCTCAGTTGTCTTTTTAGCAGTTACTCTCACATAAAGCAACAGAGAGCCATCAAAATGCCATGTGTGGGTACACACTGTAGGACCCATAGAAAGCAGTTGTGCTACATTTTCTTTCTTTTGAAAGCTTTTGTGCAACTAGTTGAAGAGACGTTAGCTCAGAAGTGTGGTGATACTAAGCACACTTTTCTCTTCCTGGTGTCTTCCTCATGTAATGGCTGATACATTTTTGCTTGCCCTGGGGTTATACAACCTGTCTTTGGTTCCTGTATGTTTCATTGTTCAGTTATCTGTGTCTTTTCTTTACATTAGGGTGGCCTAAAATTGGAGGTATATGGAATGATCAGCCTGGAAAAAAGAAGCCATTTTAGTGATCATTTTATCCATTATCATAAAACATTTGGTGACATAATTTCAGAATTACTGTTTTATTAGGTGTACGGAGATGTTGCTGATGAGTTTAACCTTTCCTGTCAGCATACAGGAAAGGCCTACATTCTTGTAATATTCCTGTTACATACTTATTTTCTTTATGTGACTACCTCTGTATTTTCTGAACAGCATCTGCCTCTTGAAAAAATGTTACTTTTAAACCTGTCCCTGGTCCTTCTGTTTTTAATTATGCATATCTTTTCTAGTTGTCTTGTTCCTTTAGCTTTCAGTTGCTGCTGGAAATCAGCTTATCTTGAGGCATTCTTTTTCCTTAGGGCATTGCTTTATAGTCCTGGGTTTATGTTAAGACTGTGGATACCCAAACAAATACTACAGGGCTTTAAATTTGCAGCACCTTGATTTATTCCAAACTAGCGACTTATTTTTGAGGTCTTGCCTGGTGGAGTACCAACTGCGGTTTTAAATTTTAGATGAGTTTATGATGTGATTTGTTCTTATACTCAACAATATCATGAAAACTCTAGTCATCTGTTCAGTACTGTACCATGTGAAATACTATTTGTCTTTCTTTCAGAGCAGTTATATGTCTGCCACAAAAATGAAGCCTGTAGTCAGTTATTTCATTCCAATGTGGTTGACATCAGACAACCCAGAAATTGTTGTTCACTACACAGGAGGCACTTCTGCTAATGTGTAGCTCACAATGTCTAGTGCTGCTTTCAGTCTCAGCCTCTGAATGGGGTTTATGCTTTCTGCTGTGCTTTGTTATAATTGCCAGTGTGAACACGTACACATCTGAAGATTTTATTTTACAGTTCTGCAAAATTTCCTAGAAGTGTTATTTTTCTTACTGACTGCAATGAGGCATGGAGGTGGACAATCATAGGTCATTGCATAAATTCTTTCAGCAGTCAGGTTCTTGAAAGGCTAGACACACTTAACTGATGTCAGAGTATATGGGAATGGCACAAAGCTGCTCCAGGGGAGTTTCAGACTGGACATTACGAAGAAATTCTTTACTATGAGGGCGGTCAAACACTGGAATAGGCTCCATCAAAAGATGGTTGATGCCCCAAGCCCGTCATTGTTAAAGAGGCATTTGGATAATACCCTCATTAATGTATTTTAAATTCTGGTTGGCCCTGAAGTGGTCCAGCAGTTGGACTAGATGATCTTTGAACGTCTCTTCCAACTGTTCTGTTTTGTTCTATATTGTTCCATTCTCTACACACATCTGATCCTTTCAAGAGGAGGTACAGCTGTTAGAGATGAGCAATTTATTACTAAATATTATGTAATCTTATATATAATAATAGTTGAAAAGGTCCCACATACCTACCTTTATTCTACCTTCCTTCGTTCAAAAACTCACCCAAGAAATAAGAGAAAATACTTTGCAAATTTTAATACATATGTCCTTATTTTAATCACATGCAAATGTAATGTTTATTCCTTTGAGGTTCACTGGCAGCACGTGGAGACCATAGAGTTGGTGAATGATGGCTCAGGTTTGGGATTTGGGATAGTTGGAGGAAAGTCAACTGGAGTGATTGTTAAAACCATCCTCCCAGGAGGGGTAGCTGATCAGGTAAATTCAACTTAACCTTCTGTTTACCATTCTGTATAGTGTGAAGTTAAGCTTTACTTTTATATTCATGCTAAGTAATGCTAGCTTTTTTCCTCTAAATATAAAAATGAGAGAGCAAGTGATGAAATTTATCCTCAGTAATGTAGTGTTTAGTGTAGGGATCTGTGCATTTTATCGTACCAGCTGGGTTAGGCTCCAGATCATTTTTTCCAAACTGTTACATTGTATCTGTGTGGTGCTGATGCCTTTAGACTCCTAATTCCTTTATGAATATACTGGTTGTAATCTAAGGAGGGACCAGTCAGTTTACCTCCTCTGCCCATACAGTTATAAAGAATGATGCATCAGCTTCTCTCTGTTGGGCTTACTTGAGGTTGGAACAGGCATCTGGGCTCATGTGTCTGCTTCTTGACACGGGCTGTGTGACTGCCTTTGTTCATGCCTGAAGGGCTCAGAAGAAGTGAAATTGGTCATCACAGTCTGTTTCAAACTTGTCCATGAGCAGATAGATAGATTAATTTTTCAGACTTTAATGCTTTTCCCGTGGACTAAATTCCTATAAAGCTTTTCTATTGGTTAATTAAATAGGAGAATAACCCTAAATAGCTATGAGTGTAAGGCGATATAACTACCCGAATCACGCTAAGAGAGAAATGTATTTTATTTTGAAGTTATGGTTAATCCTGAGGGCCATTTTTTAAACAAGCATAAAGCTGAGTGTACATTTTTAAGCTGTGTTTGGAACTGAAGCCTGAAATTCTCTAAACTACATGCAGCTGTTACATATTAGTAGGTAGTAACCATAACTGTGTATTTTTTTCAAGCCCCAGTGACTGTTTTCTTGAAAAAAGGATGTCCTGGATATTTCTGGGGAAATTTCTAGTAAAAGTAATATGCTCTTAGGCAACATACTTGTCTTCTCCATGCTGTCAGGGTATTGATGTGGCATTCAAAAAAAGTCACCTACTTCATATATATTAAAAGTAACTAAAGTCATGCAGTCATTTTCTATTTGTATGATTTATGGGAGAAGTTGCAAGATGTTATTGATTTTTTTTTTTCATTATTACTCTTCTTCCAGCATGGGAGACTGTGTAGTGGAGACCACATCTTGAAAATTGGTGATACTGACTTGGCTGGAATGAGCAGTGAGCAGGTGGCGCAAGTTCTAAGGCAGTGTGGAAATCGAGTGAAACTGGTGATTGCAAGAGGTCCTATTGAGGAGCCACCTCCACCAGCAGTCCCACCAGGTACTCCAGTACCCATCTCGACACCAGAGAAACAGGTAAGCAATAATAAATGTACTTAACTTGTGCCAAACTTTTACTTCAGACTTCATTTTCTTTTTACATCTGTTTGAATGTCTTTCATGCTTATGTTCTCAGAAGTCAACATTTTCATATCCAGTAGTGGTGTTTTTATCTTATGCCCTGGGAGGCTTTAAATGCTGTCAGTCCACAGTGCAAGGAACTACATGCTTGAAGTCTTCTGGGATCCGGGCTTGGGATTAGAAGTTATTCAGGTCATACGTCTGGGTTAATTAACCCTTTTGACTTGCTTATAATTATGCAGTGATACTTCAGGAATAGCAGAGTCCACATAATGTTTTCTTGAGACAGAACATAGTGGTTCTTTAGCATTTCTCTGTCCACTTATCCTTTTACTCTCCAGGAGCACTTGTTTCTGTATCATTGCAGCCATCCATCAGACAGTTCTTCTCTGTGCCAGCCACCACACAGAGGCTGCCTCTTTCCTGCATCACCTGACATTGGTCATTTACTAGTCATTTTCCAAAGAAAACCAGCTGCTACCCTTACTCCCTTGCTGATGATTATACTCTGTACTGTTACTCCTCAGACTAGCCATGACTCCTCTACAACTCTCAGCTACAGCTCTCAGCATTAGCCTTGTCAGCTCAAAACCTCAATGATATAGGTCATTCCCACATTTGCTGCAAAGCCTGTTTTCAGGGAAGTAAGGAACAGTAGTATTGTGTTGTATGTAGTTATAAGCAGGTATATTTAAATATGAATACTTTTAAGTAAGTGAATGAAACAAGAAAAAGGTGGTTGCTTTGGAGCCTACAAGTAAATAAAATTTATGCAATGCAAAGAATTTTTCATTTTCTTTTTCCTGTTTTTTTTCTAGACATATTCTACAAATTGCATTTCAGATATATCACTAAAAAAAATCCTTCTTTAACAATTCCTGGCATGATTACCAGTGTTTTGCCTTTGTCCCTTGTAATGGTATCTGTGGGAAAGAAACAGATACGTTCATCCCATCTGTTGTGTTTATAAGGCTAACTAAGAAAGTTAGTCGTAACATGCACACTGAGTCTTTTCTGGGTATCTGAGAGGAGAGAGTGGTGGTTTTGTGTCTCTACAGTACTGAGGCATGAGACCCTGGCTATAATATTTCAGGTAAAAGGATCAGTGTGTGGCCTGAGTATTACTTATCTGTGATGTAGCAGTTTCGGAAGGGAATCTGAACATGATGATTTGTCTGTGTGTATTTCTTAATTGTTTGCTTTTCTGAGGCTATGTGATGAGTTGTTAAGGGCCAGTTGCAGGATTGTGGAATTTCTAGTAACAAGAAAAAATTCCAAAGCCCACAAGAAGCAAAAAGTGACTTTTTTTGCCACCTTCCTTTTCATTTCTGTTATTTTCAATACCTTGTCTCTGGTATGCCACTTCCAGCAGAAGGCACACTGTTTTTAAACTGCCTTTGCCTGCACAAAGTCTCGTTCATGGGGTGAACATTCAGTTAATGGTACTGCAACCTCCGTAATTTGGATTTGTGTGTTAAACATGAATTGAGTGAAGATGATGACTGATACAGCTTTGTTTGTCTGCTTCTTCCTCGAAAATACATGGTGGCTGAAGACTACGTGAGGCTCTTGACACTCAGTGAGAGCAGAATGCTTCTCCAAAATTGGCATTTCTCATCCTGTTCAATGTAGATATATTTCGTGTAAAAAGTGATGATATTACAGAAATTGGAGCAGATTTTTAGCATCATAGTTCTCTTGAAGTATCCTTTGCCCCTACCGCCCCCCCCCCCCCCTTTTTTTTTTTGTTTTTGAACACATACATACTCAAATAGTCAATGTGGGTTTAGGTGATATCTGCCTGGTTTCCATATTGGCACTTTACAGATATTAGCTGTTGTTTGTCATGCAAAAGAAGCAGAAAAAAAATCAGAGTATAGCAGGTTCATCATAGATTCATACTATATTTATAAATGCCCATTTCAAATACGCATGTAAGTACTGATGCCCATATAAATATAATGAAATTGAAGCTTTTTATGTTCCAATCTAAATGATTCTATGGTTCTATGTGAAATCATATATGTATCCATAGTAGCTATGGAATTGGCTAGTAAGTACACATTTTAGACAGCTGAAAGATGAAAATTTCTTGGAAAAATAAGTTTTTAATGTTGATTTTTTCCTGTTAATACAAAAGCAATATTGTTGAAATGGGAATTTAATATGTATCCTCCTGTAATAGATATTTTCATTAACAATAAGTAAATGAATTCTTTTCCCTAAAATTCTTTGTTATGGAAATTCAGAGTGCTGTAGTAGGTGTTATTGAAGGTTGTCATTGTTTAGCTAGCTGGAAGTATAATTGCTACTTGCTAAAAAAGAAATTTTAAGTCTTTCAAAGATGAGAAAAATAATTTCCACAGTAGAAACAGCTTTGGTTAAGTTTTAAGCTTGGTATGCTTAGGAAAAAATAGCTATAGTTATTCAACAAGAATTTAAACAAGTAGAATACAGAATATAATTTTGATTATTATAATTTTTTTAAGAACACAGCAGTCTAAAATTGAGTCTTAGGAAGTACCAGAAGGGCAGTAAGGTATGTATAATAGTATTTAAGCAGGATTTGTATAACTTGCTGTACAAGATGTTTATTGTTCAATTTGTTCAACTTCCATCAGTCGTTTCTGTCATCACATGACTTTATAGGCTGGAGAGTAGTATCCCAGGGGCACTGGGGTGGAGAAGGCATGGTCTGCATTACTTTACAGTGAGCAATGTTATCTGTGTGTAGTTTCTCTGCTGAATACCAAATAAGAGCAGAAACGAAGTTGGTACTCTTTTTTTTTTTTTTTTTAAATTTATGTCTAACTTTACAGATCAATGTTAATGACATGAAAGAGTGTGGTGGACCTTTTTTAAAAAACAACACACTTTCTTTCTAACTATACTTTTCTTATTAGGCAGATGCTTCTGTTGATAGTTGTGAAGATGGGGAGAAATTTAATGTGGAACTCACTAAAAACATCCAGGGATTAGGAATAACTATTGCTGGTTACATTGGAGACAAAACATCAGGTAATGGTAGACTCCTGTGATCTACTAAACAATTTATTGTGTAGTATGGTGTAGTTGCTTTAAATTTGAATGCATGTAATTTAGTTTTGGTATAGCATGTCTTAAAAACCCTTGACCAACATAAAAAAAAAAAAAAAAAAAAAAAAGGAATTGGTTTCTTTTTGGAGGAGATTCAGATTAGAAGTAATCAATTTATATTATAAGATCTCACCTTAGTATTTTTTGATCAGTTTTTTAAATTCACTCTTGTGCTTGTGCTTATATCGTTTTGAAAAACATTGCTAAAATAGATTGAGGCATTTTTATGAGAACTGGCTGATCTTTTTAAATCACAGTTTCATTTTTAAAAGGCCCTTACGAGATAATATATTAGTATTCTGATGATTTTTAGCAAGTATTACTAGTAATGCTTTTTAAAACTACGTGTATAGTACTGCTGGCAGATCAAGAATTCTTCTCGGTGAACTCTGGTTATACTCAGTGTTGTGTTTTTTTATCTTTTGGGCTGTTGCAGATTTAGATTAATTTATTCATTGACTTCCAAATACACTAATGTAAACAACCAAAAAAAAAAAACCAACAAAAAACATATCAGTGTACATAACAATTGTGTATTTTTTACTTTGTAATTTCAACTACAAGTTGCAGAAAAATGATCAAGAACTCTGTGAGGCCTCCATAGAGGGGTTTGGCAAGTGAAATACTGTTGTGAAGGGCCAGTTGTCAGATGCGTCATCAAACTTCTCAAAGAGCTGTTGTTTTGACTCTTACCCGTGTACATATTGTTAGGAAAATGTATCAATAGATACATTGGAGTTTATAGACATAATCAATTGGCTTTGAGAAGCTGAATTAAATTTTAACAATCTATTCTGTAGCATAGGATGGTTACAGCTTATTTAAGTACGCTCTTTAGCATCTTTCAGTAAAATCTTTAAAAGGCAAATTAAGTTGTAGAATGTGGTAGATCTGGTAGTGTATTTTGACTGATGCAGTGTTGGAGTATCAGCAGTTTTAGACCTTAAATTATTGTGCTGCATGTAACTGCAGTAGAAAATCTTTGTGCCTTAAGCACTAATTAAGTACCTCACATTACATAATCATTAAGTCAAAATTAAAAACAATTTTGCTGTGACAGAAGCAACAATGAAACTGCTGGACAATGAGAACTGTAGTCGAATCTTTCTTCACACTGGCAAGTAACAGCTTGTCGTCTTACCATACAGCTGTTACAGGATATGAAAATGCTTGGAAACCAGGAAGACAAGGCATTTAATTATTTACAAAACTTGGGAAAACAATGAATTAAGAAAAAAGAGAAAATTGTCAATCTCATGACTTAAATATACTTGTTGTCTTATTCTTCCTAAGTTGAATATAGTCATTAGAGCAAAACAGAGATGTATTATTCAGTCGTGCTAAGATTTGTCATATCGAGGCCAAGTAAAAAATGAGTCTTCATGTCTGTGTAGACACTGGCGTATCTTGACAGCTCTTAGAACCGATTTTGCCATGCCTTATCTTCCCATT
Organism: Cygnus olor; assembly: GCF_009769625.2. Lineage (NCBI taxonomy): Eukaryota > Metazoa > Chordata > Aves > Anseriformes > Anatidae > Cygnus > Cygnus olor. The sequence goes on from NC_049198.1 coordinate 33,628,221, forward strand.
GGAAGTACTCCGAATGCAACGTCCTGCATCTGGGCTGAGGCAATGCCAAGCACAAATACAGGCTGGGTGGAAAGTGGATTGAGAGCAGCCCTGACGAGAAAGACCTGGGGGTGTTGTTGTTGAGAAACTCAGCATGAGCTGGCAGCGTGCGCTTGCAGCCCACAAAGCCAACCATATGCTGGGCTGTATCAAAAGCAGCATGGCTAGCAGGGTGAGGGAGGGGATTCTCCCCATCTGCTCTACTCTTGTGAGACCTCACCTGGAGCCCTGCGTTCAGCTCTGGGGCCCCCAGCACAAGAAGGACATGGACCTGTCGCAGCAAGTCCACGAGGATGGCCATGAGGATGGTCAGAGGTCTAGAACATCTTTTGTGTGAAGACAGGCTGAGGGAGTTGGGGTTGTTCAGCTCGGCGAAGAGAAGGCTCTGGTGAGACCTTATAGAGGCCTTCCATTACCTAAAGGGGGCTTACAGGAAAGCTGGGGAGGGACTCTTTGTCAGGGGGTGTAATAATAGGACAAGGAGGAGAGGTTTCAAAACTAAAAAAGGGTATTTTAGATTTTAGGAAGAAGTCCTTCACTCAGAGGGTGGTGAGGCACTGGCACAGGTTGACCAGAGAAGCTGTGGATGCCCCATCCCTGGAGGTGTTCAAGACCGGGCTGGATGGGGCTTTGGGCAACCTGGTCTGGTGGGAGGTGTCCCTGCACATGGCAGGGGGGTGGAACTGGGTGGTCTTTAAGGTCCTTCCAGCCCAAACCATTCTCTGGTTCTACTTGTTAGTCAGAGCTGGAACATTTGTTGAGAGGAATGGAATTCTGTTAAGATTTCTGAAACAAATGTAGCAGGCCTGTGACCATCAGACCTGATTTCGTGGCAGTTCATGCTAATATTTTTCTTTATTTTATGTATAATAATGTGAATAATGATGTTGGAAGTCCAAATATTTTCCCTTTCCTTAGCTGAAGTTATTTCAAATTGCACTGTGATTTTTCTCAAATTGATTTTTTTCTGTAGATGTTTTTTATATGTGACTTTTACCTTCAGATTTAAAATCAGTAGTTGTCAAAAATACATGGCTTTTTGGTTGTTCATTTTTCTTTTGCTTTTGTGCCTATTTTACTATTGGATGAAACAGACTTAAAGCTGTGGTTAAGAGCTGGTTCAAACAAACATTGTAGTCCTGCCTGTTTATAATTTTCTGCATTTGTTTATCCAAGCATACAGTTTCTTAAGCAGTTACTAAGTGCATAGAAAATACAGAATTTACTAGGTTAGTACACTCAACCTGAACTTTCTGCCCTGTAATTCTAAATCTAACCAAGTGTAAGAGAGACTTTTTTTTTGTCAATGTTGTTTTTAACATTTAGATTAGATTAAATTAGAATATTTTTTGTTCTTTTGCAGTAAACAGTGTAAATTTGGAGTAGTAAGATTTTGAGTAAAATCAGGTGTATTGCAAGCTGACATTAATCAGACTTACTCTTTAGGAATGTTTTACTTAAAGCATCTACTTTCATGGTGATTCTTTCCTTGTCTTACCTCAAGATTGGGTTTTCTTTCTTTTTCTTCCTTTGGCTGGTGACATTAGTAGGTGATTGTTGCATTATTTAAAATGTTCCCTTAATAAATTTGTTTATTTGCTCTGCTTTTTCATCCCAGAACCTTCTGGTATCTTTGTGAAAAGCATTACAAAAGGCAGTGCTGTTGAACATGATGGCAGAATCCACGTGGGAGATCAAATTATAGTTGTAAGTAAACAAAGAAATGAAAATACTTGTCTGCCAAGCTCTGTACTTATACAAGTTGTGAAGGAGCGCTCATGTAATACTTACTTAAACCATTTAAGATTGGCGTTGAAATGGTGAGTTGCCTTTTGACTGAATATTCAATTAGAGTATGTTTCTGATTTTGCTACCTTTATGTAACTATTTTTTTGGAGAAAACTTTCAAGTATATCTGTATCTTACAAGTTTAGGAGCTTTGAAACTGATAAGGCAGAGTTTCAAAGTTTAATACAAGTTAAGCAGCTGTTTTCAAAATTATTTCTCAAGTATGTTATTAAAATTTTAGATGGTCAGAGAAAGAAGAAAATATTTTCATGCATAGAATGTTGCTTTTTTGGTGAAAATTGTGTCATAAATGAAGGAACCATGCTTTTGTGTCTGTATTAGATGTACTTGCATTTGTGTGAAGGCAGCACTAACAAATTGTGATCTCTCTTCTAGTATGAATATGCCTTCATGTTTGTCTGTGAAAGTATGTATGGTTTTTATAATGATTTAAATGCTGAGTTCAAATGGCTGAAACAAATCAATGCGAAATTTGATTTCTTTTGCTACTGCAGATGCAGGAGAAAAAGATTTTAGATGACTGTAGGCAAAAAGATAATAAATGTTTTAAAAATATGTTTTACTTAATTGTGGTGGAAAAAATAAATAGTCCCAGCTCATTTTAATTACTTTTTATTTAGAAGGGCACCGGAGTTGGAAGTAGTTCAAAAAAGGACAAGAAAATGACTAAGGATGTAAGAGGAGTCATTCTTCATGCAAGAAGAATTAAAATAATGGGATATGTGTGCTATATACATAGACCTAAACATTAATGGGCCAAGGGGATGTAACATTGCTTCGAAGTTTTTCAAAAATTACAGATTCCAAGGCGTGAGATGTAGAAAGAATAGGGTAATATGGAGCTTGCAGAAAGGAGAATGAAAAGTTGTATGTACTAGGGACAATGGGATGAAAATGAGCAACTCCAAAACATTTCTTGAGTTTCAGAAAGTGAAATCGAGTTAATGAGCTAGTGGGATAACTTCAAACAGAAGAGGCCAAATTTATATTCCCTAAAGCATTAAAATACTGGACCATAAATAACATCTGGACAGCTGATAGAGTGATAAGGTAATTGGACTTCATAGTGTTCAGTAGTAGACTTTTCTGCATCTGAGATTACCTGACTCCAGAAGTGCTATGCTCCGTAGTTCTCCCTATGACAGTGAATGAATGTGTCCCTCTTCATGCCCCTCTCACAAGCTGTCCCAGCTGTGGCTGTGTTGTTTCATTTGCCATGTGTTTTCTGTTTGGAGGTGGGGATGTTTGGATCAGGCAGGCAGGCTGCACAGAGCACCTCAGACAGCACTTGCTTGTGCCCTTTTCCACCTCACAGAGTTTATCTGCATAGCCCCATCTTGGCAGGCACGCACTTTGCTGTCGTACAGGTTGGTAGCTAGCTTTTGGGTATTGTAGTGAAAATGCCTGGTGTGCCGAACATCAGGTTTTTGTTCTTGTCCTTCCACTTGCTTTTTGCTCTTACGGATGTTGTACTATCATGACATTACTTTGCCCTGGACATCAGTTTTTTTCCTTTTCTGGTTGTTGTTTTGCTGGCTAATAAGCTACTTAATCCTGCAGGTGGATGGAACGAATCTTCAGGGTTTTACTAACCAGCAAGCAGTTGATGTTTTGCGACATACAGGACAAACAGTTCGGCTCACTTTGATCAGAAGAGGGCTTAATCAGGAAAATCATATTCAGCCCCAGGAGGAGTTCAGTGCTGCTGTTGAAAGGGACTTACTGTTACAAACAATGGATAGTGGCACAGCCAAAGGTAATTAAATCTGGCTTTGCTTTAAATTTGACTTTAAATATTTTTCTTTTTAATTACAAACTAGAAATAAAATTGGTCAGTTTCATTCTGGATAGTTATTCCTGATGGCAGAGCTGCTGTACATGAGGGGAGAATTTGGTCTACTATGGTTTGATTAATCTTTTAGAAACAGTAGTATTATTTTCTACATTTTCAAAGTAAACCTTGAAAGCTCTGCACTGCACTCTTGGCTGAATTCCTTCAAGACTTTGATCCTGCAGGTCTTTGAATGGTAAGCAGGCAGTGAGTATTTTATTAGTGCTGAAGGGCGATAGTGGCATTGAAGAGCAGGCAAAGAGATATCCTCCATGTTGGGAAAAGCAAGTCTCAGTTCCTTTTACTCTTACATGTCTGTGTCACGAGGTGGAGGTATGAGAGGAATGGGTTATATGTAGAGGTTATTAATAATCTGATGGGGTATTTATTACATTTGTGTACAAAGTTCAGAAGCCATGGCGAATATTAGTTTTGCTGCTGATGAGATCCAATTAGTGAAGCTTAATCTTAACTGTGCACATCTTGAAGTATATGTGCCGGATCTTGAAAGAATACCAAATGGAGGCTGGATGATACACAGACCTATTCAGCTACTTATGTCTGCTGATACCGGTCCATAACATATATTACAGCTCATAGATTAAGGCATAATCCTTAATTTGCATAAGATTTTGAAAGATGTACTAATGTGTTCCCTGTATGACATCGTCTCAGTGCTCTGAGACATGCCTGTGAAGTTGGTGAAAATGGCAATGCATAAAATAGCTGAAAGTTCTTTTTTCCTCTTTTTCCAGATAACAATGAAACAGAACAGGGATCTCCATCATTGCCATGCAGTCCCAGTGCAGTAAACATTGGAGAGGACATTAAACAACAAGAAACAGGTTCACAGTGTTTAATATTTTACTCTGTGAAAATGCACTTTGCTGTGCTTACGCAAAGGTCAATTGTTTTGTGTGCCTTTCTATCATCTGCGTGCTATGCAACTGAAGATCTACAACTAGAAAGTGGAAGTAATCATACATGAAAGTGTGTACTGTGTGTGTACTCCTGAGTGCTGTAAGTCAAATACTGTCTTTCACTACTACTGTGTATGTCTGAAAACAATTGCATTTATTTGTCAAAAGATGCCACATAAAGCATTCTGCTTTCTACATGCTCATGTTTCTTTTTATTGTAGTTGTGTATTTCCACTTGAACTTTTTCATTAAACCTTTTGGCCTTCTTATTCCCCTATGTGCCTTCTCTTTCTAACTCAACATGCCCTATCTTTCCAATTCCTTACAGCTATCTAGCTAAAGTTTGAGGACTTATCTTTTGTGATAAGTTTCTCTCTCACAAATTCCCTAGCTTGCATTCATTTCAGTCTGTGTTTTCTGTTAGTGTTTGAAATTCAGACAATTCTGGAGCACTGACATGCTCTGACTTTCCCATGTCTTTTATGGAAGTTATTATTTTGTAATGGGTATTTCCTTTTCCCCTTGAGATGTTAGGGCATTGTGCCTCATTTCAAATGTCCAATGTGGACGTATATTTTCCAGATTGAGACAGCATTTGATGTGTTTTCTAATATCTCCTTGCTTCCATAGCTAGAGAAGCTGAAAAGCATCCGTGTGATCTAATAGGTATCTTTTCAGTGTATCTTTGCATAAATACTGCTTTCCATTATTCTAGATAGCTGAAAACTTTGTTTTTAATACCTTCCCTTCAGATACTGCAGGGTCTCTGCTTTTGAGGAAGTACTGTCATATTTGAATGCTGCACAGCACCTAAGCAGCTGGCTTTATTTTTAATGTTTCTGAGCGATGTCTAGATTTATGACACTGTCTGAGGCTGTTAGTCACCTTAAATTCTTACAGAAAATCAGTGGGAGTTCAGAACTTAATCTTTGAATAAAGATTTTAGTCTTTGTCTATGATTAGCATTTAGATACAAAGAACTTATTTTGATACTTCCTGTATGCGCAGCATGGACTGCGGACCTTAAATATATAGGGTTCCAGTAAATTTGCTGTGCTGTTTTATCTAAATACTGTTCCTTCCATTTGTTTGTTTCCTGCCTTAAAATATAAACAGTTTGAATGAGGGAAAAGTGAGCAGGAGAAAATCATTTCTCTGTTTTATTCAGATTGCAGATAAACATTCAATCAAGTTAAGAGCTGCTGCAGTTTGCTGCCTAGCTTGTCACTGTATTTTTCACAGCATCATGACTTTTCTCCCCTCCTTCCATTCCAACAGGAATTTCATTGCAGCTCTTCAGCTGCTAGTTATTTCTCATTATGTGTGTGCATCTATCTGAATCTTTTTTTTTTTTTTTTTTAAAAAGGAGCTACAGCTTATGTTCTTCCACTGCCCTCTAGGGCCTACAGGTTTAAAAGATCTTTTATGGTCATGCTCTGAGTTTTGAAAATATAAAACCTCCACATTTTGTTTAGAAACTTACTCCATTTTGGATACTCTTTGTAAAATGTAGGTTCTGTCCAAAAGCAGCAGGATTCAGTATTGCATCTGTAAATATTTCAGCTGTCCCACTGAATCAGTCTGATCAGCCCACCAGTCTAATTTAACAAATGTGTGGGGCATCTATGTAATTTCTTTATTTCATGCCCACTTCATTCCTTTCTCATGTAAGGTTGCATTAACGTCACTCAACACCGAGGATGGTTTAAATCTGTCCTTTCTTCCCAGCCTTTAAGACAGACTTTTTGACTGAACTTCATGTCTTTCAAAATACAGTTAGCTTCGGGGGCTGAGATCTAATACGATTTTTCAGGTTTTTCTACTGGTAAGCCCAAACCCGGTGAGAAAGAACATGTCAAATTTTTAGTCATATATAGGAGAGTGTTAGCATCATGGAGTGATTGTGTAATCTTGTGTGGTGCGTAAACTTTACCAGAGATAGGGTTAGACAGAACATTTTATTTTTTGTCATAGTAATCTGAGACATAACTTCTAGATTTTCAGCTAACTACTACAGAAGAAGCGGCTACAAAGGCAAAGTGGCAGAGGATTATGGGTTCAAATTATGAAATAGTGGTAAGTAAACTGTAATTATTATCGAGTGTCCTTTAATTGGTCCACGTACTATGTTGCTAGCATACAGATACAAATATGTTTATATTATATCTGTTTATTTATTTATAAAGATAATATATATGCTCCTAATCTGTTGGGAGGCTTTTACATTATACCCATATGCAAAATTTATCATATTTTTCTGTAGTGAGTCTGGTAAAATAATCACAATTGTCTTAGGTTACGGTGTCTTTGGATATCATTTCACAGATTTCCTGCCTTTACGGGGATAAGTGTGTATTAGAGAAAAAGTAATATTTAAGGTAAACTTCAAAGCTCCCTTGATTAGCCAGAATTTCAAGCTAGTGCCTGAAATCTCTTACCCATTCTGCATACTGAATGAATTGTTTGATACAGCAGTAGAAATAGTACATGGGACATTTACTGTAGATACAGCTGTAAAGCAGTAGCTGAGTTTAGGACTTTATTTCAAAATTATATGCCAAAGTTTTAGTCTCTGCAAAAGTATGTACAATTAGATATTATTGTTGCATACACTTCCCACTTGAATATGCAAATATCTATAAGTGATTAAAGTTTCAGTTTTTACTTGACTCTACCCTGATCCAGACATTTGTCCTGTTTTTACAAAAATGCAAATTTGAGCATGCAGAGCCTCTTCCACGTTTGGCATGGATCATATTATATTGGGTGTGTTTCAATTTATGTACTTAAAAGTTTTTTCTAGTTGTTCTTGCCCCAGAGTCTGAATTGTAGAATCGTAGAATCATTAAGGTTGTAAAAGCCCTGTAAGATCAGCTGGTCCAACCATCACCCTGCTACCACTGTCACCCACTAACCATGTCCCTAAGCACCAGGTCCAACCTCTCCTTGAACACCCCCAGGGACGGTGACTCCAGTACCTCCCTGGACAACCCGTTCCAATGCCTGACTGCACTTTCTGGGAAGAAATGTCTCCTAATTTCCATCCTAAACCTCCCCTGGCACAAATTGAGGCCATTCCCTCTAGTCCTAACACTAGTTACCTGTGAGAAGAGGCTGATGTCCAGCTCCCAACACCTTCCTTTCAGATGTAGAGAACAAAAAGGTTTCCCCTGAGCCTCTCTTCTCCAGACTAAACAACCCCAGTTCCCTCAGCCGCTCCTCATAGGACTTGTGTTCCGGGCCCTTCACTAGCTCCATAGCCCTTCTCTGGACACGCTCCAGCACCTCGATGTCCTTCTAGTAGTGAGGGGCCCAAAACTGAACACAGTACTTGAGGTGCGGCCTCACCAGAGCAGAGTACAGGGGGATGATCACCTCCCTGGTCCTGCTGGTTATGCTATTCCTGACACAAGCCAGGATGCCGTTGGCCTTCTTGGCCACCTTCCACACTGCTGGCTCATGTGCAGGCAAGCATCGACCAGCACCCCCAGATCCTTTTCCTCTGCACAGCTTTCCAGTCACTCTGCCCCAAGCCTGTAGCACTGCATGGGGTTGTTGTGGCCAAAGTGCAGGACCTGGCACTTAGCCATGTTGAACCTCATCACATTGGCCTCTGCCTATTGACCCTGTACTGGGTCTGGCTGGGATGGAGTTAACCTTCCCTGCAGCAGCCCATACAGTGCTGTGCTCTGCACTTGGAGCTAGAACAGCACTGGGATCGCACCAGTATTGTGTCTACTGCTGGGCAATACTAGCACCACATCAGGATTCCCTCAACCCTCCCCAGAGCCAGCAGGATGGGTGTGGGCAAGAGGTGAGGAAGGAACATCACCAGGGCAGCTGACCTAAACCAACCAAAGGGACATTCCATACCATACGATGTTACACTCCACAATAAATGTGGAAAAAGGAAAAAGAAGGGAGGAGTGGGCTCTCGTTGTGAAAAGTCTGTCCTCCCAAACAACAGCTATGTGCATTGAGGCCCTGCTTCAAGGACGCGGTCAAGCATTGCTTGTTGTGGGAAGTAATTTCTGGGATTTGTGGGAGAGTAATTTCTTTCCTCTACACTTCCACATAGCCTTTGCTTGTTGTTTTTTTCTTCTCTTCCCTTTTCCCTTTAGTTAAATTAATAAGGAAAAAATATTATTAAATAATTATATTTTCTTTTAATTAAATTATCCTTATCTCAGCCTGTGAGTTGTTTCTTTCCTTTTCTTCTTCCCCTCCTCTTCAGAGGAGGGGGAGTGAGAGAGGGGTTGTGGTGGAGTTCAGCTGCCTAGCAGGGTAAAACCATCACCGACCCATCCTCTCCAGGTCCCTCTGCAGGGCCTTCCTACCCTCCAGCAAATCGACATTTCCCCCCAAACTTGGTGTCATCTGCTAACTCACTGAGGGTGCACTCAGTTCCCTCATCCAAGTCATCAATAAAAATATTAAAGAGGATGGGCCCCAACACCGATCCGTGGGGAACACCACTGGTGATTGGTCACGAGCTGGATTTCACTCCATTCACCACCACTCTCTGGGCCCAGCCCTCCAGCCGGTTTTTAACCCAGCAAAGAGTGTACCTCTCTAAGCCATGGGCTGCCAGCTTCTCCAGGAGAATACTGTTGGAGACCGTGTCAAAGGCCTTGCTGAAGTCTAGGTAGACTAAGTCAGTGGCCTTTCCCTCATCCACCAGGCGGGTCACCTAGTCATAGAAGGAGATGAGGTTGCTCAGGCAGGACTTGCCTTTCATGAACCCATGCTGACTGGGCCTGATCCCTCAGTGGTCCCTCATACACTGTGTGATTGCATTCAATATGACCTGTTTCATCACCTTTCCTGGCACCGAAGTCAGGCTGATAGGTCTGTAGTTCCCTGGGTCCTCCTTATGACCCTTCTTATAGATGGGCGTCACGTTGGCAAGTCTCCAGTGACTTCCCTGAATGACCATGACTGCTGATGGATGATGGAAAGTGGCCCAGCAATCACATCTACTAGCTCCCTCAGCACCCTCAGGTGGATCCCATCTGGCTCCATGGACTTGTGACAGTCCAGGTGGAGCAGTAGGTCTCTGTTTCCACCTGAACTGTGGGGGGTTCTTCTGCTCCCCATCCCAGACTTCCAGGTCAGGAGGCTGAGTATTTCAAGGATAAGTGGCTAGTAAAGGCAGATGCAAAGAAGGCATTAAGAACCTCAGCCTTTTCCTTATCCTCAGTAGTCATGTTCCCCCCTGTGTCCAGTAAAGAATGGAGATCCTCTTTGGCCTTCCTCTTGTCATTAATATATTTATAAAAACATTTTCTGTTATCACTGACCGTAGTGGCCAGGTTGAGCTCATACTGGGCTTTGGCCATCCTCATTTTTTCTCTGTATATGCTGGCAGCTTCCTCGTACTCTCCCCGAGTTGCCTGTCCCTTCTTCCACTGGACAAAAACTCTCTTTTTCTCCTGGACACTCAGCAAAAGTTCCCTGTTCAGCCATGCCGGTCTTCTTCCCCACTGACTCATCTTATGGCACATGGGAACAGCCTGCTCCTGTGTCTTTAAGACTTCCTTCTTGAGGAGCGTCCAGCCTTCCTGGACACCTCTGCCCTTCAGGACTGATTCCCAAGGGACCCTCCCTAGCAGTGTCCTGAACAATTCAAAGTCTGCCCTCTGCAAGTCCAAGGTACTGAACCCCCTCTCCTGACTTCACCAAGAATAGAGAACTCTATCATGGAATGGTCACTTCTGCCCAAGAAGGCTCCTGACCACCACTGATGGAGATGGACTTCAGTTGCACAATTGCCCTCACCCCCAACCCAGACTGCTCCCCCAGGCTCATCTCTATCGAATCTTATTTACCCCTGAGCCCCCCTTTGTACCTAGTTTAAAGCCCTCTTGATGAGCCCTGCCAGCTCCCAGGCTAGAGTCCGTTTCTCCCAGTGAGACAGGTGGGACACATCAGCAGGTATCAGGCCAAGTGCCAAGTAAACCTCCCCATGATTAAAAAAAAAAAAAAGAACAAAATTCCTGCGGCTGTACCAGCCTCTCAGCCACGTATTGATCAGCTGGGCCTTCCAGGTGTGCTCAGTATCCCTCCCCACCACTGAAGGGATAGAGGAAAACACCACCTGCAGATTCACTCTGTCCAGTAACTGCCCCAATCCCCTGAAGTCCCTTTTGATATCTTTCTTTATCCCCACACGGGGGGCAGCATAGTCATGTTATTTCAGATATGTTTTTTTGTTGTCTGTCATGGTTCCTGGATGACACTGTGTGAATCCACAGTGGTAGTTTCCCTTCCAGGATAGTCTTAATAACTAGTGATTATGTAGGTTACACTGAATGTGGCCTGTAGATTTTAGTTTTTATCTGCTATTTATTTTATCCTCTCGGTGCTTGTCATCCTGTTGGGAAGTTGGATTCTTTCTTTTAAGCTGCTGCTGTTATTTCACTCAGTGTTACTGAAAAACTTAAATTAGTAACTTGACACGTTTGTTTGCAGTTTTAAGTCTGCATTACACGTCAGTATTTCTAGTTTCTCCCTACAGGAATTGTCACCTCACTGTATGTAAATTGAATCTGGAGGTAGCAGATATGGCTTTCAATATGTCAAAAGTAACTTTGTTTTTAAATCTGTTTTAGGTGGCTGTAGTTAGCAAATTCAGTGAAAGCAGTGGGCTAGGGATAAGCCTTGAAGCTACAGTGGGGCATCATTTTATCAGATCTATCCTACCAGAAGGGCCAGTTGGACGAAGTGGCAAGCTGTTTAGTGGAGATGAGCTTCTGGAAGTAAGAAAAAGTTCTGCTCTATTTTAGTCTGCTTTCAGTAGAATTCTTGAGAAGTGACTTGCTTCTCACAGGTTACAACTTTGGGAATGTAGGATATCTTAACAGCATACCACTCATTACCAGAAGTGGTTGTGCATGCTGTTCATGTGTGCTTACACGTATTTATGTGGCTGCATCTGCACAGAGGCATTTCTCAGCTCATAGCTGATATTTCAGATACAATTGAAAGTCACGAAAAAAGAATACCCCGCAAAAGCATCTAGAAATACCCCTATACAGTGAAGGGAATAAACACCTGGTTACTTTTCTAAATTGTTTTCTTAGAATTAGGATGTGAGTTTCGTTCACATGAATGCAAGAAATCTACATGTTTTATTTGTTTTCATGCTTAGTATGCCAGTTCCTATGCAAATCTGCTAGTGTTGTTTGTTTTCATATTTGTATGTTCTGAATTTTACACTGGGGTTCTAAGGTGTTTAGTAAGATGGCATCATGTAATTTATGAGACTCTCCATGCAGCTCAAAACATATGCTTGTGCTGATTCTGAGCACCAAATTGAGTAGAAGCTGAAAATCTATTAATGTTTTCATAAAAATCAGACAATTAGTGTTTTTTTGTTTCTTTTTTCATTTTTGTTCATTATTCTTCTTATAAACACTGTGCATTCTTTCATTCTTGAGGTGAATGAGATCTCTCTGCTTGGAGAAAACCACAAGGATGTGGTGAATATCTTGAAAGAACTGCCAATTAAGGTGACAATGGTATGCTGTCGACCAGTGGCTCCCCCTATCAGTCATCCAGAAGTACTGGATGGTCTAAGTCTATCTGAGGTTCAGCTCACAGAAAAGGTATATGTATATATATATATGTATTTTTTAATAAAAATTACTAAGAAAATGACTGTTTCCTTGAGAAAAAACATGTAAAGATCTTGTACAAGATTAGAAGTCTCTTTTACTATTTTAGGACTTGGAACCAAATAAATAGGAAAAGACAAATTATATTCATCAACTGTACTTTAGGCCAACCAGAAGATAAACATACTGGTAGGGACATTGGCAAAAATTGGAGACACGGGGCTTTCTACCCAAATACCTGATTTTTGTTCTGCATGTGGGCTGTGGGGGTATAGCAAATTGAACTGTGTTGTCTTTAGAATCTTTATATTTCATCTACGTTTGAAGCTGGGTTTGAGTTGAGTTTGAGTTGAGCAAGCCTGAGCATGCACTCCCTGACAGACAAACTTCTGTTACTCCTAAGTTCGAAGCTCTGGGTTGTCTGGTGTGATAAACATGTAGAAATGGCCTACAGTGTAAGAAAACAATAGCATTTGTATGAAAATAAACTCAGTTCTGGCTTCTGGGCAAGACACAGAATTGAGTTTACTGTTGCTAAGCTTTGCTATGAAACCAAGGGAAGAGAAAAAAACACATACACTTGTGTGTATGTATATATATGTACATATGTACATATGTGTCTGTCCTCCTTTTTCAAATATTCTGACTCCTGTCAGTGCTACTATATTTAGATCAAGGCATTTTTAGACATACCATTTAATAACAGATATTTCCTTTATATTTTAATACGTACACTAATGAGGCTTTCTGAACTTTTTAGTTTGATGGAAGTTTTGCTTTGTAAATACTGTCTCCAAGGAGTGTTTTCATATACTTGCATCATAGATATTTAGTTACAAGAATATGTGAATTCTGTGCTAGACTTAACATAATTTTGTTAATTGTTTGCACTTTTTTCATGTTTAGAGAAACACCACTTAGTTTTTATCTTTCTTTTTGTGAACAGAATTTAGTCTCTACAAATTCACAAACATTTACATTCTGTGGAGTTGGTGAACATACACTGTTTTTTCCCAGGCTCATGTCGAACTTGGTTTCATTGGCTCCTCAGACACAGAGGGAACAACTCTGGAAATGGCTGATGAATCTCAGAGTATGGAAGAGGTGCAGAGCTCTTCTTTGGCAATGTGGGAAGCAGAAGTACAGCACATTGACCTGGAGAAGGGGAGTATGGGTCTTGGATTTAGCATACTGGACTACCAGGTAACTTCTGTACTCCTTTCTTTGAGTAGGAAACTCAATACTTTGTATTGTTTAGATCTTGCAATATGATCTAAATAAGTATTTTAGTGGTAAATGTTAATGGAAACCAGGCAATGCAGTAAAGCTGAATGGATGTCACTACTGGCAGGCATCCCACTAGCTACATTACTTATTTCTCTTACTGTGTTAAGAATAATGATGGGATTCGTGTGGCCAAGTCTGGCAAAAGGGTCTTTCCCAACAAGCTGGCCAGACTTCTGAGGGCAGCTTTAAACTAGACAAAGAGGGAAAGGGATTCCGTTTTGACTAATAAAGAAGAGCCAGGAGTTGCTCGTGTATTAGAAACCAACAGGAAAACGTGTGAAATGCCTCAAAGGAATTAGGGTGTATTCATCTTAAAAGGTTGCACAGCCAGTAGCCCAACTGAAGCTCCTCTATACCAGTGCACATAGTGTGGGTGAAAAACAGGAGGAGCTGGAAGCCACCATGCAGTTAGAAAGGTTTGATCACTTATAATCACTGTGACTTGAACTTGGTGGGATGAATCATGTCATAGGAATACTGTGGTTGATGGCTATAAACTGCTCAGAAGGGACTGGCAAGGAGGGGGGCGGTGCCCTCTGTGGCTTTTTTTTTGTTTGTTTGTTTTGTTTGTTTAAAAAAAAAAAAAAAGGATTGACTTTACAGAGCTGACTTTGAAAAACAGTGATGAGAAATTTGAGAGGTTATGGGTAAAAATTAGAGGGAAAGCCAACAAAAGAAGCCTCATGTTTGGAGTTTGCTGCAAGCCACCTTAACAAGGGTAACCTGTTGAAGAAGCATGCTTGCTTCAACTACAGGAAGTGTTGTGCTTGCAGGCTATAATCCTGCTGGATTACTTTGGTCACCCTGACATCTACTAGAAAAGCAACACAGCAAGCTGTAAGCAGTTCAGGAGACTTTTGGATAACTTCTTAATGCAGGAGGTAGATAGCCTAATCAGAGGAGTAGCACTAAGAGACCTGTTGCTTACCAATGCAAATAAACTAATTAGAGAGATCAAGGTAGCCTGGGGTGCGGTGACCATGCCCTGGTGGAATTCATGATCCTGAGGGATGTGGGCCAGGTGAAGAGTAAAATCAAGACCCTGAATTTTAGGAGAGTGAACTTCGAGTTGTTTGAGGAATTAGTGGATGGGACTTCATGATGAGGAAACTGCCCTCAAGGATTGAGGTGGAGAACAGGGCTGGCAGTTCTCTAAGGACAAGAGGTCCTGATTCTTGTGTGTAAGAAATCAGGCAAGGAGGGCAGGAGACCAGTATGGCTGAGTAAAGACCCTCCTGGTCAAATGAAAGTGAAAGAAATAAATGCATAGGCAGTGGAGCCAGAGGCCTGTATCCTGGGAAGAATACAGGGACACTGCCTGGATATGTAGGAATAGGATCAGGAAAACTAATGCAGAGTTGGAGTTGAATTTGGCAAGGAGTGTGAAGTATGATAAGAAAGGCTTCTACAGCTACATTAGCCAGGAAAAAGGTGATTATGGAGAATTTGCCCCCTGGTACAGACGGGAGAACTAGTGACAACTAACATGAAGAAGACTGAGGTACTTAACAGTTTTTTTTTCCTCATTTTCTCTGGTAAATCACTCCTTCCACATCTCTCAAGTCCCTGAACCTCAAGGCAAGGACTTGGGGGAGGGGGGCGGAGAGGGGCAGGGAGACCTAGCTATTGTAAGAGATCAGGTTTGAGACTACCTGAGGAACCTGAAGACCACAAGACCACAGGACCTGATCAGATGCATCCCAGGTTCTAAAAAGAACTGAAAGAGGGTAGATTTAGACTGGATATAAGGAAGAGATTTTTCCATGATGGTGATGAGACAGGTTGCCCAAAGAAGCTATGGATACCTCATTATTGTAAGTGTACAATGTTGGGTTGGATGGGGCTTTGGGAAATTTGTTCTAGCGAAAGAAGTCCCTGCCCGTGGCAGGGGGGTTGGAACTAAATGGTCTGTAAAGGTCCCTTTCAACCAAAACAATTCTATGATTCTGTGATTTTACAGGTTCTCATGGTAATGATTATACTTATCCAGTAAAATAAGTAATCAGTAAAATACTAGTCTCTTGGGAAAGCTGAACCTCTAGTGCCTCAGGTATAATGAATGATGTACACATCTTAGAATGCTCAAGCATCTTGCCATGTATTTTGCACCTGCAACGAGGGTGCCCTTGCTAAGAGAAAGATCCAATAAAGGACTTACATTCTTAAAGCAGGATTTATCAAAATCCAGAACTGTAATTCTGAAATCCCTTGCTTAGCTGCTATCTAGGACGTGCCTAGACATTCTCATTCATTTTGTATTTGACTTGAAAATTCCCGGACATCTCAAGGTGTCATTCATGTTGTGTCCCTGTGTCAGAGCAGCTGAGTGCCTGTCTCCTGCCTCCACTCGGTCAGGATACAACAAATGTTCCTCCTGTGTTTCCAGTTGTCACAGTGGATATTTTTTAATCTCTGATCAAAGTCAAGTAACTTTCCCTCTGGTCAGCACAAGTTTTTGCCTGAGTGTTTGGTGGTCTAGCGGGTCTTTGCTGGATCTTTTCCCTAAGGGATATACACATTGTACTTTGCATCTGGAGGTCTCTTGCAGGTGGAAGTTATTCCCATGGTGCGTAGCTTAGAAATAATCTATGCCTCAGAGGTATTTTTTGCATTTGCACACTGATAACTGTGAAGAGCAGAGTAGTTTAGTAATCACAGAATCACAGGATTGTAGGGGTTGGAAGGGACCTTGAGAGATCATCGGGTCCAACCCCCCTCCCAAAGCAGTTTCCCTAGAGCAGGTTGCCCAGGTAGGTGTCCAAACGGGCCTTAATCTGAAGGATATAGGTATAGTCAAGTACTCATTTTATGAAACAGCAGTTATGATTTAATGTGTTACTCTTAATGCTCTTAAATGAGACACTATAGCTGAGCCTGAGTATTTGGAGTCCATATCAGCACAAACTAAAGCATATTTTTGCTTTACCTTTTTCTGAAGTGTAGATACAAAATGTGGTTGTATATGTGGTTATTTAAAACATTTTGTTTATTAAGAGTTGTTGGAAATACCTTAAATTGTTGTGTATGTTTTACAACTGTGAGTTTGGTTATATCCTACAGGCCTACAGGAAGCTTTCAGAAACTTACTTACCCTTTTTGGGGGGGGGGATATTATAATATTTGTGTCCTGTGTTCTCACCTTTGAGATGGGGTTAAAACATTTCAGTTTGTTTCTAAAAGTTCTATTTTCATCTGAGACTGTGAACAATAAGCTAAGTTTACAGTAAGATTTATGCTTGTGTTTTGCTTTTTCCATCCAATTTTTAATTAATTTTCCATGGACAGTGACTAAAGTGAAGGTTAACTTTGTATTTCTAATGTTTTATACAATGGCAGGCCTGTGGGAGAGTACATTATTCCTTACCCCAGGGAAGACTCTGGGGGACATAAGAATCACATACACTAGAAAGGTGGTTTTTTTCAAAAAATATGTCATGTAGTATCATCTCAAATAGCAGTAAAAATACTTGTTAAAATAGTGAGGAAAGTGTCAGTATTCAGGTCCAAGCACAATGTCCAGCAATGCTAGCTATATTTCAACTTGTAAAGTTTTGTTTCCTCATGGCATTCTCTTTATTGCATTAATTACTCTGATGTGTTAAGGGTCTTCTCTCCCCCACTCCCTCTCTCAACCCCTCTCTCTCACATTAGCTTTCAGCGGTCTCTAATTCCTGCGATTTTGGTTGCTGCCTTTATGATATGCATCCTTTCAGATGTACATTTTGGCATGGCAAATTATTACAGTTGCTTTCCAGTTTGTAGATGTTTGCTTTTCTCTTTCCTTTGCTGTCAGTAGAGCTGATACATTATTATGTATGTCTCATATTTTTCTGTGCATGCACACAAGCGAATTGCCGTGTGTTGGAAACATTAACATCTAATGATCTTCCTTGTGAATGTAATTTCTATAAGAGTTATTCAAGTTTGTGTACCTGTTATGATTGTTACAAAAGAATTATACTTTCCTGTTCATAGAGCTTGATGTTAGCTTATTTATAAAAATATCAGTGCATTGCAGGATGCAGATTTGAAAACAGTTTTCTTTTTGAAAGGAAAATGACTTTGTTGTGCCTTGTTGCTCTGTTGGTATGTTCCTGTCTCGTAAAGTATTTGGTTAGGCACACACAAGAACTTTACTCTTTAAATGTGCTTTCCCAGCTGAGCAAGATCTGGTGCCATGAAGTACATGGTAGTTCTTGAAATAAGCTGTTTGTTCCACTAGAGATTGTTTCTTTCCCCAGTCTGAACTGTCCATGTCTATTCACAAACAGCTAAGTGTAAGAGAGGATGAGGTCTGCACAGTGTCATAGCAGTAGGAAGTATTTACATTTTTGGTGTGATTACTCATTACAGTACATACTGCACTCAGCAATTTAACAGTGTTTTATGCTGGAGATTTGTGATGGAACATCACCTAGAAAAGATTTTCACATTTAGGAATGGGAAACAGAAGGAAGCATAAATGTACAGCTGTATGGACAGGGTTATTTGTTCCTGCTGAGGGTTCATCTGGAGCAGGGCTGTGTTGTGGGTCATTAAAAGTACATGTATAAAATAAGCCTACCAAGATAGAGTAAATAAAATGAAATGTCTCTCTTCCTTTCACTCAATTAGGATCCTGTCGACCCAGCAAACACTGTAATTGTAATTCGCTCATTAGTTCCCGGTGGTGTGGCTGAGCAAGATGGCAGACTTCTTCCTGGAGATCGGCTTATGTTTGTCAATGATATCAACCTGGAAAATGGCAGCCTGGAGGAAGCAGTGCAAGCACTGAAAGGAGCCCCAACAGGAACAGTTAAAATAGGAGTTGCCAAACCACTGCCTGTAAGGATCTGGGAGTGCTGTGGATAATTTTCATGTCATTTTAGCTGGTACATAATGATCCTGACTTCTGTGTACACTTTCTGTGCTTTGGAATACAGTCAGGTGACACACGAAATCCAGAAGACTATCTGTATGAGATTCCTTGCATGCAGGAATGGCCTGCATAGTGTGTGACAGGTGTGGTGATTTCAGGACCTAGCACGCCGGTCTCCTAGCAGAAAAACAGTGAAGCATCTTACAACCAGCACAGACTTTCAGGGCTGCAAGCTGCTAGACATAATTTTGTACATGTTACAAGATTTTCTGAATGTACAAGGTGGTGACATAAAGACAGTTTTATGTTGTTTGGAATTTGCCTGCACTACTTCATAAGATCTGGTCTGCATAGGTATAGCACGTACGCAGTCTTTCTATACAGACTACATACTTAATTTAAAGAGTGGTAAATAGTCTCAAGGTATCTCAGCACCTGCTGGTTATTTTGGTACAGCCATAAATAATTCTGGGCTTGATTTTAGAAAGGAGTCTCTAGCAATTAGAAGAATGAGGTTGAATAATTGCGTTCCTTTAGCCGTTCTGGGGCAAAAATACCTAAAGAGTTTTAAGCGGGAGATTATTAACCTTAAGATTTGGATTGTATGTTGTCTTTTTCAGTGGTAACAAAGAACTCCAGACATAGAAGACCTAGGGTTATGGAGATATTGTGTCAGTATGGATGCTGTGCAGTTCTGCATCCGTATGGTTATATTTTAATAATGTACTCTGCATTCTGAGGGCTGGTAAGAGTGCTTATTTGCACAATGTCTGTTCCACATTTCTTTCTCTTGCATCTGGAAGTGTCATGATTTACAAATAAAGGAGAATATAGGGGATTGGCCAGGACAATAAACATCTATTTCAAGATTATGTAAGGATACAACTAATGAAAGATTCCTGTGATTTCTAGGTTCTGTATACTTCCTTAGTGACATCTCAGGTCAGTGAATTTAAAAAAAATCTACCTCACAGCTACCACTGAGAGTATCTTCCTGAATTATCCCTAGCAAAGTGGGAGCATGGACTAGTGTCCCCGTTGTCTATAAATTCAAATCAGTAGAATGCCATCGGTATTATATGTAGAAAGATCAGTCTCACTGTATTTGTAAGGCCAAGTGATTTTTTGCAGTTCATTTTTGCTTTTTACACAATGACAATCTTGTAATCCTTGTGGATGCAGATACCAAATTTTCATTTTCAGTGCATGTGAAGTGGGTAGGAGGGAATGGCTAATGTTTAAGTTCATAGAAACTTTCCTTCTCATAGTAAAGAGGGTACTTTTTAAACTTTCTTTGTGAGATTTATTTTTATAGGGGAGACTGTGTGTCACACACTAAAATGTCTTGCAAATCAACGTTGTCTTACTTAAAAAGGCATTCTGAAAGAGAACGTTCATGGTTGTTCTGTCTCTGTTCCTGGAATTTTGTAAACATTCTGTATTTCTACTTTAATATGTCAAGTATGATTTTACCAGTTAAGTAAGCATTTTGAGTAATCACTGGCTTCTTTGCAATACTGGCTGAGTGAACCTAACATCAAATTATGTTGGAAAAAGGTGCTGATTTGCAGTGAGAATTATGTTTTGTCCTCTTGAGGCTGTTAGACCTGGCAGACACCACCTTAAAATACAGGCAGTGGATTCAGTGTTCCTTTGAACAAGAATATTCTGCAACCTGGGAGGTTGTGTAGGCCTGCACTGTTAGGCTCTGTCTCCTCATAGCAGCTCTGGCAGTTCTAATAAATGCTTAGTAAGAGCAGAAATTGAGAATGAATTTAGACTAACCTGTAGGTTCTGTGGTATAGCTGGATAAGTATTTCTTATTACTTGAGCATCTAAAGTGACATGTGAAGCTGAATCAATTCAGATAATTTTGGAAAAAAAAAACAAAAACAAAAAAAACATCTCTTTACCTATTCAACAGTATAACTGTGATTGAAATGAACTCTGCTGCATTTGGAATTGATTTACCTCCCTAAACCTCCCTCACATAATGCACTTTGAACACCCTGTGTCCTGGCCACTCAATCCAACTCAGAGCTTCGTTCTTTCTGCAGCTTTCACCAGAAGAGGGCTATGTCTCTGCTAAGGAAGATTGCTTTTTCTACAGTGCCCAGTCATTTGAGGAGGAGGGGCCAGCTGATGCAGCCCTCTTCCATGCTGATCTAGCTCTGGTTAGTGGCCCAACTTAACAAAGATTTCTTAAGTCTGCATTTCATAATGAAAAAAGGTTGCTTTGTCACTGTTCATGCTTATCTTTTAGTGTTTACTATCACCATGTTACTCATCCACTATAGCTGAGATGAATTCCCACATGGTAGAAACTGGCATCTAGAGATTTTGGCTGTTTGCATGGGGAGAAAAAAAAAATTAAATTTTGCTGAGATTTTCAAAAGATCATGGCCACCCATGTCTCCTTGCATCCACAGTGCATCCCTTTGAAAATCTTAGCTTGTGTAGAGAAATGCTCATGTGCTCATTTGGTAAATAAATCTTTTTGCCTGTGTTTCATATTATATGACTCTACTTTCCTAGCTGCCTTGAAAAAAGTTTTGGGGACTCTTTTTGCATGTAAGTCAGCCTTACAAAGAATGCTGTCCATCTTCAAAAGCTACCAGCATTTTTTTCCTGATAGTATTCTTTAAACTTCAACATCAATCAGAGATTTGCAAGCCAAAATGTGTTCACTTGTACAAAGAATGTAACTTACCCGAAAGTTCACTGCCTTACATAGCTCAAAAGTTACCATTAAGAATTTAAAGAAAAATGTCAAAGGAAACAGGACTGTAAAACAAACAAACAGAAAAAAAATCCAAACATATCTTCTCACGATTATTCATACTGATCTGGGACTTACGTTGAAGTTGTTTGGCCCCCATTTTCTGGGGATATGAGTAGGTAAACAGTTTGTACTAAACACCATAACTTAATTCATTGAAGGAACAAATTAAACAAAACAAAAACCTGAAATGGATCCTTCCAAGGAAAAAATCTCTGAATTACTGATTGCAGCGTGTTTGATATTTTTTCACATTTGCCAATGACAAGCTGTGTTTAATAATGTGCTTTTTAATAAGGCTTTTTTTTTCTTCAGTTTGTTATCTTGATGAAGTAGTTAAACTGCTAGTTATTTCAGCATAATAGGATTTGCCTTACTCTATTTATAGAGGAGAAAGAAGTATGAAGAAACAAGGTTATGTATCGAAAATATCCTTTAATTAAAGACGTGTAGAAAAGATCAGACTAAATCTTAAGGACTTAACTTTTTGACTTCTATGTGTGATTCATATAAAAAAAAATTAAAACCGAGCTGAAGAATAATGAATATAACAGATAATTATATGGTTAAAGTTGTCAGCTATGTCAACTGACTGTCAAATATGCAAAATATGAAACTGAATATGCAATCATCAAGTCAAAGATGTGTTTACAGAGTGCATTCACAAGGAATTGATTTTAATAGATAAATCAATGCTCAGATTCTTCTAGTTTTTCCCCTTTTTACACAATCCTTATTTAGGGCTTAGCTTCAGTATCACTGACGTGTATTTTCCAAAAGATGGGCTGAGAGTGAGTTACACCAAAGGAGTAGTTTGAACTATATGTTAAGTCTTTAGGGTTGAGACAATAAAAAACAGATAATTTGTACCTCAGAAAGGAATCAATCTTTTGAAGTCACTGCAGATTTTTGCTATTGTTATTGTCCATCTGACAATGAATGAATTAATTTTGTGATTAACATCGAAAGCTGCAAAACAACACTTAGATCCCATCTCTGCGGATGGATGGTTACACTTAGCTGCTTCATATAAGTTTACAGTATGGTCATGGTTCTGAACTCCACTGAGCATTTTTGTTAGCATACGATGTTTCCTTGAGCTCTGCCGGGGGAGATAAAATTATAGTCAAAGTATAGAATACGAAGCACCGTGAATTAAGTTCTTTAGGACCTAATTTTATTCTAGTATTTGAAAATTCTTTTCAAGACTTGTGTATTATATTGCACTGAAGAAAAAGAACACCCCTAAAAAGAAAAAGACTGCTGAAGTTTGGAACTCTTTTTAAAATCTTATTTCGTATGTAAGATAGGAGAAATTTCAGTATTAATCTTCGTGTGAAATATAAAATATTTTTAAAATTATAAGAAGCATTTGTGACGTCTGACTTTTTATAAATGTTTTGGAAAGCGTTGCAGTTTCTTTTCTTTCGTGTCACTAAGTGAAGCTCATTATTTTTACAGCCTTAATTCTTGTAAAAGAAAATAGTAGTTGCTAACACCTCCTATTTCTATTAGGAGGCACTAGCCTATTTCAGCCCTACAATTTGTTCCAGTTCAGACTCCAACTTTAATTCAGATGTTCCTTGCCATCTCTGAAGGTGGAGTAACATAATAGGTAACTGGAAGAAGAAATTTTTCCTACTGTGCTGTACAAATTTAACCTCACTGTAAAACACAGAGGGGAAAAAAAAGCGAAGTGTCAATCAGTTAGTAGCGACTGAGGTACATGTGTTTGGGGCTTACGTTGCGTGAAGGTTACAGACAGCCTGGCTGATTAAATTGCTTCTGTTGTTAGGTGGACTCTGGAGAGGCAGATCTAGCGGATGTATCCACCTTTGAATCTCAGTATTCTCCGGAGAGTGACACCTTCCAGGCTTCAATGTTAGCTCTGCATGGCAGCACCTGTAGTGATGAGCTGAACTACACCCTCTCCCTTCCCTCGTCAACTCCCAAGGTAAAATAAGGATGATTTTATTGATGATAAAACTTGCTTATGAATGTGAAAAGGCTCAGTGTTCTGTATGCAGCTGTATTACTAGATATTGTCCTTGTTCCATCTGCACAACCATTTGTTACCAGATTAAAGTACGGTTTTATTTAAGATAATGCTGGTGTCTTGCAGTTGTCTGTGTGGAAGAGAGAGACAGGTGGAAGATTGAAAACTTGGGCTGTGTCTTGTATAGCCAGGTAGAATACCGTGAGATACTTGTAATGTTAAAGCTGTGGTGAACAGTCAACTACAAAAAAAACTTCACCGGTATTACTTCAGAGCATACTAAAAAGTGGTAACACAAAATAACTGCATCATTCTACAGAATTTTAGATTTACTAAGTTTTCTTCCTAAGCTTTGCTTTTTTACTTCTTTGTAGTTAGAGTACTTGTTAATCAGTTTACTTTGTTCTTGCATGAATTGTTCATAATTATACTGTAATTAAATATGAAGCATATCAAACCTCTGATTGCTACTAATTTCTTTTTTAAATTTCTCAAGAATATTACAAAGACCAGTATCTTAATTCTTGCTGGTCACAGACCCTTATGATTGTATCAAAGTTGGCTTTGTTTCTCTCCATGTTTTTTTTATGATCCTTTATCTTGTCAATCTATAGATCTATTTCACTAATCCAGAGTCTTCAGAGTCATTTCTCTTAGCACTCACCGTCTTTGAACCAAACATTGTAGGGATTTCTTTCCAGGTTTGCCATCTGTGGTCTTCAATAAAGTAGCTTCTGCTTTTTTCTTCATGCCTGAGCCACAGTATCTTCGTTTATCCCTTATATATTTGGCCCATACAAGGCATTGTTTTGGAAAGCTAAATTCATCTTCTAATGGCTTCTCCCAATCCACAGACGAGCACATCTCTGCTGTGCCAGTGGGACAGATTGCATTGTTTAACTCCATAATTGTTACTTAAACAGATTATGCATTTTGCATGCTGAGAAGCATTTTATGAGACAGAGGTTAGATTTACTTTATATCTCATGTTGCTGCTCTAGGAATCCTTAAGTTATTTTTGGTTTTGACTTAAAGATGGCTTTATTTTCTGTTGTTTTTCTTTTGTTTGTTTGTTTGTTCATTTTTAAACATTATGGTCATGACATTTCACTGTTCTTCTCCATGCACAAGTATGAAGGGAGTGTTCTCTACAAGTAATATTTTACACTGTGCAATTATGAATGGCTTCACAAAGTAAATATAGCAAGGAAACCGGTTGGTAAAAGAAAACTTTAGAAGCAGTTGAAATGCAGTAAAAATGAAAAAAGTGCTATTAGGTGTAACAAGGAGTGCAGAGGTATTTCAGCGATTTCTGACTACAAGGGCAGTTGAAATGCTGATTCTGAATGCCTTTGCTGTCAATTTAAAAATAGGTGATAAAAATATTCTAAGTCCAACTAATCAAAATGCTCTAAAGAGGTACCACATAGATGTTGTTAAAAAATCCTGAAATTTTATCTTCAAAAATCAAAGAATTGGCTTTCCTTAAATGAAACAAATTAAAAATGTGCATATACTGCTACTTTAATGCACATGCATGGCATACGGAGTAAATGTTGAACACTGTATGGGTCTTTGTAATGAATACATTCCCACTGATTTGGAAATGAATACAAAACATAGTTAAAAGTAGGTGTCACAGCTCTCTTTGAAACCTATTTAAATAGATTATAGTCTTGGTGTTCTGTTCTCCAAAAGGTAGGAAATTATTTCATTGATTACATCATGCAGATTAGCTGTATTTAGGCCTTGCTCAATTATCTTCTCAGATGTTACTTAAACCAGTTGTTTACAGGTGAACCTTTTTTGATAATGTCTAGGTACAAAACAAGCATGTATGCACCTCATGAATGATGAGGAAAAAAAAAACACAATTTTGACTGTTGGTACAAAATGTTGCAAAATATCTTGAAATCGTGTGAATTTTGATTTAATATATACTAGAAAATAAATTGGAGAATCATGGTTTTTTTTCCCACTTTATGAAAAAGTGGAAGAAGACTTAATAGGACCAGTAGATAAAAACTAAAACAGATAGAGGTAGAAATTCTTGTGACTACATTTACTGCTTTTAAGAGAAAATTCCCTAATATTGATAAAGAACCTATACATCCAACCTCTTAGTCTTTGATATATCTTCTTAATATCTAATGTCTTCCACCTTAGGATGACAATTGTATGCTTTAATTTTAGTAAGTTGCTGGTGGTGGTGATGTCTGATTTGCCGATGTCTTAGTGGACACTACTTTGCTGAAGTTAGTTAAGATTTACTGAATGATACAATACTAGAATTTGGCCTTCAGCAGTAATTTCATATTCATGGATTTCTGTTATAAAATAGAAGTCTGAAGAATCAAGTTAATTCTGTAGAAAAATGCCTGTAATGACCTACTGAAGACACTGATGTAACAACAAATACTTTTAAATTCTTGAATTCTTGTTATGGTTTAGCCCTAGCAGGCTGCTCAGCACCACACAGTCGCTTGCTCACTCTCCCCAGGTGGAATGGGGGAGAGAATTGGACAGGTAAAAGTGTGAGAACTCAAACAAGGAATTCATTCTCCACTTCCCATTGGCAGGCAGATGTTCAGCCACTTCCAGGAAAGAAGGGCTCATCACAGAATTTCGCAGAATGGCTGAGGCTGGAAGGGACCTCTGAAGATCATCTAGTCCAGCTCCCCTGCCGAGCAGGATCACCTAGAGCATGTTGTGCTGTATGGCATCCAGGCGGGTTTTGAATATCTCCAGAGAAGGAGCATCCACAACCTTTCTGGAGAACCCGTTCCCGTGCTCTGTCACCCTCACAGTAAAGAAGTGCCCTCTCATATTCAGCCGGAACTCCATGAGCTTCAGTTTGTGCCCGCTGCCCCTCGTCCTTTTGCTTGGGCACAATTGAAAACAGTCTGGTTCCATCCTCTTGACCCTGTCTCTTCAAATGTTTATATGCATTGATGAGATCTCCCCTCAGCTTTCTCTTTTCCAAGCTAAACAGGCCCAGTTCTCTCAGCCTGTCCTGGTATGACAAGTGCTCCAGTCCCCTGTCATCTTAGTAGCTCTGCTCTGGACTCGCTTCAGTAGTTCCATGTCCCTCTTTTACTGGGGAGCCTAGAGCTGGGCTCAATACTCCAGGTGTGGCCTCAGTAACAGTTTCTTGGGAAGACAAACACCATCACTGCAAATATCCCCTCCCTCCCCTCTTTCTCTCTCATTACCCCAGCTTTTATTGCTGAGCACGATATAATATGGTATGGAATATGTCTTTGGTCAGCTATGTCCCCTCCTAGCTCCTGGTGCATCCGCAGACTCCTCGGTGGCAGGGCAGCATGAGGAACTGGAAAGGCCTTGGCTCTGTGTGAGCACTGCTCTGCAGCAGCTAAAAGATCAGAGGGTTATCACCACCATTTTCATGAAAAATCCAAAACAGAGCATTTTGTGAACCACTACAAAGCAAATTAATTCTATTCCAGCCAAAACCACAACAGTTCCATGACATTAATTTCTGCTTAAGATTTTAGCATGAAATACAAATTTTAATTATACTACAAAATAATAATGATTGTTTATTGTCTCCTGTTTTTAACAGGCTGTTGGAGAGGAATTTTTAAATGCAGCAGCTGATTACCATATATCCAACAAGAATCTGTACAACATGGATCTGAGTGAAAGAGTGAGAGAGCAAAAATCTGTAGCAGGCAAAAACCTGGAAACTGCAGCTGCTTTTACTAAAAAGGATCTTCTGCCTCTGGATGTTTCGGTTATCAACCAAAATGAAAGTGAAAACACAGAAACTTGGGCTGGATCTCAGACAACAGCAGAATTTGCACAAAGTACAAGCCTTGCTACTACCATGCAGCTTGATGGCACTGGAAAAGTAAATATTTTTTTTTAAATAATAAAAAACAAACAAACTGTGGAAAGGCATTATTAAATGTTAGAATCTTCTGCTGAAATTGACGCTGGCTAGCACCCCCATGTGGTTCTTTGGTTGTAATGTCAAGAGTCAAATGTGGTAGCTGACATCAAAACTTTAAAATTTAGTGGAAGTAGCCAAAACAGGAGATAATTTGTGGCTTCAAGATAGTAATCTCCCAGAGACTGGAGATACAGCGGTTGTTTAAAAGTCTGCTCATACTCACAGTACAAGACACTGCTGGAGCATGGTGTTCTTGTTGGGCAGACCAGGGGTCTAGAGCAAGGCTTTTCTGTTAACTTCTGCAGATATCTGGACATATGGAAGAGGTTACATCCTGGTGCTCATGCAAGATTGCACAGTTCAACTTCCATACTAGCCTGTGATGCCAGTGTGTGCAAATGCAGTTTTTCTTTCTATGACCGTTGCTATGACCTATTTCTATTCCTTCAATTCAGTGATTACTTAAGAAATTCTTAAAAGAGTTGCAATTTTATATTAGCCTTGTTACTTTAGCATTGGCAAATCGAGAGGCATCTCTGGTGAGTGAGTCAGTTAGCTCTTGAATTCATCCCACTTATTTTAAGAGTGTAACTGGTGTCCCTAAATTAACAATATACTTTGCAATAGATTCTATGTTACATAATGAATGCACATATATGAGTTTGATCTTTGATAGACTGACTTTTCTAGTGACTGTATAAGGAATCTGTATTAATAATAGCTTTCGTAAAAGGTAAGATGAGTTAAGGTCTGTGTCTAGTCATATTTTTATATTGGCATTCTGAACTGATGTTGTTTTCCTTTGTGTTAGGATCAAGTGCTCTCAACGGAAAAGAGCTGCTCAGTATCTGTGGAGGGAAGTTCCACAACCCCAAATTCAGTCAAAAATGTATATGAGAAGACCATCACTATTGCAAAAGGCAATTCAAGTCTAGGTAAAGTACCTAATATTTTTTGTAACTTGTTCAGGAACATGCTTTCTGTTTTTCTCCTGTGTTTCCTGTTCTACCAGTAAAGATTAATCCACTTGCTGTCACCTTTAACAGCAAATAAGGTGCCCACTCTCACTAAGGATTTTTTTTTCTATAAAGGAAGTCAGTCAATCCTGAGTGTTAACAGTACAGTTTTCGTACATTGTTTTTTACTCTCTGTGCATAATGCAGTGGAAAAACAAGATAGGGCCAACAAGTGCTGTATTTTGAGATTAAAACAAACAGACAAAAAAACAAAACAACTGTGGTAAAAGAGTTGCAGATTCAAGTACATGTAAAAGTGAAATCGTCTTGTTTTCTGAAGATGGTCAAAAGGATCTAACCAAGCCATTCACTTCCTTGATACTGATTTTTACATGTATCATAAATTTCAGTATTTTTGAAAATCAGATAATTAATACATTTAATAGATACTATTTGTGACTCAAAGATGTCATCATTTTCTAGAGAGTTTCAGATTTTTAAAGATCTTCAATCTGCAACATCCTGAGCATTCTGACTAGAGGTGCATTGTGGCATTAACAGGCACAACAGGCTGGAGAGCTCCTTGTCCTCTTCAAGTCATAGAATCATAGAATGGTTTTGATTGGAAAGGGACCTTAAAGATCATCTAATTCCAACACCCTGTCATGGGCATGGACACCTCCCACTAGATGAGCTTGCTCAAAACCTCATCCAACCTGTCCTTGAACACTTCCAGGGATGGGGCATCCACAGCTTCTCTGGGTAACCTGTTCCAGTGCTTCACCACATTCTGATTAAAGAATTTCTTCATAATATCTAAAATACCCTTTTTTATTTTTAAACCATTCCTCCTTGTTCTTTCAGTCCTCTCCCTGACTGGATGGCTGCTGTAAGATCTCCCTGGAGCTTTCTCTTCTCCATGCTGAATAACCCTGACTCTCTTAGCCTGTCCTCAAAGGAGAGGTGCTCCTTGAGCTCTCTGATCATCCTTTTGGCTCTCCTCTGAACTTGTTCTAATACTTCCATATCCTTCTTGTGCTGGGGGCCTCAGAGCTGAATGTAGTGCTCCAGATGAAATCCCGTGCTTATATTCCTATGTCTAAGAAGCTTATTCATAGAATCATAGGAAGACTTGGGTTGGAAGGGATCTTAAAGATCACCTAGTTCCAACTCCCCTGACATGGGCAGGGATGCCACCCACTAGATCAGGTTGCCCAGGGCCCCATCCAGCTTGGACTTGAATACTTCCAGTGATGGGGCATCCATAACTTCTCTTGGCAACCTGTCCCAGTTTCTCACCACCCTCTGAGTCAAGAATTTCCTCCAAACCTCTAATCTAAATCTCCCCTTTCTGGTTTAAAACCATTTCCCCTTGTCCTATTATCTGCCCAAGCAAAAAGTTTCTCTCCATCTTATTTTATAAACCCCTTTTAAGTACTGAAAGACCACAATTATGTCTCTCCAGAGCCTTCTCTCCTCCAGTCTGAACAACCCCAACTCCCTCAGCCTGTCCTCACAGGAGAGATACTCCAGCCCTCTGATCATCTTTGTGACCTCTTCTGGACTTGCTCTAACAGGTCTACATCCTTCTTTTGCTGGGGGCCCCAGACCTGGGTGCAATACTCCAGGTGGGGTCTCATGAGGGCAGAGCAGAGGGGACAATCACCCTCCTCGCCCTGCTGGCCACACTTCTTTTGGTAAATCCCAGAATGCAGTTGCCCTTGTGGGCAGCAAGTGTGCACTGCTGGCCCATGTCAAGCTTTTCATCCACTTACTGGACAGTTCCTAGCTAGTCAGGGCCGTCTTCTTACAGCTTAGACAACTGTGTTGATTTCAACTGCAAGTGAATGTGAGGAACCAAGACCCCTAAGAGATTTGTAAGAGATTTTTGTAAGGATTTCTGTTAAGGAGTTCGAAAAAGCACAAGTTGAGTGTCTCTATTAGTGTTGTTCTGTAAGTATTTTTTTTCTCTGGTATAGATACATAGGCAGATGTTTGCATGATGGGCTGAATCTGGGTAGCCTGTGGGTTACAGCTGCTTTTTAAACTCTGTTCAGCCACTTTCTGTTGTTCAGCCTGTCTCCCCCAGTCTTAAGTTCACAGAGTAATGTGTTGTGTCTTTGTCTTCCGTAGTCATGTTTATATATAAATGGCTAGAATTTTCTTGTAATCAGTATCCTTGAAGGCTTTGCTCTGGGTAGCTTTCACCTTGAAGATCATCTTCCTTCTGCTCAGTCTGGACAAAAACGTAAGAGATGATGAAGACAGAACTTCACTCCCATTGCTTGCTATCTTGAAGTTTGCATGCAAAACCAGGAGAACACAAGTGGGGTGTTCACTGCTTCTTTCTCTAGTAAATCTTCCTGTATAAGGCACTCTTACTTCAGTTGCTTTAACTTGTTAGGGAAAACATTCTTGTTGGTCAGTGCACAAAAAGGAGTGAAAACAAGTTTGGCACAACAAAGATGTTGAGGGGAAAACGGTGTTGGGCCTGCAGGTACCTTTCCTTTGCCTTTGTGAAGAATGTTTTTTCTTAGAAGTGTCAACAGTGTTGTTACCATGAGCACTAGCTGCCCTGAAAATTACACTGAGAAGCCACACGTATAAGAACAATCACTAGGACGTGAAACCCAGCAGCCCAACTAAGTCCCTGTGGATACACCATGGGCGAGTAGGGGGAAGACCATTTCTGTCTTGTTTCCCATTTGTGAAAAGAACCTGGAGTTAAATGGTGCATATAAGCCTCAAGGGTTAGCGTCCTGCTTTACTACTGGTAGGATTGTCATGTAAATCAAATAATGGACTGTGTCTGTCAGTAGTGCACATGCTCTTGCAGAAGTCAGGATTCTCTTCTGGGCCTAATCAATGGGCTGCCTTAATTTTCAACAGAAGATTATTTGATATCATCCCGGTGCTTCTAGTTAATCCTTTAATCCTTTATTCCTTTCCTAAAAAGAACCATGATAAACAAAACTGACATGTGGCAGATGAACTCAGTGAACTACTCAGAATTACAAATTCAGGTTTTTTTGAAGACATTCTATTACCTTTTTGCTTGAGATCTGTTTGATTGTTGGCTTATTTTCTGCTTAAAATTTCCACTGCTCTTTGTTTTCTTATATTGAGATTGATACATGAAATGACATAAGATAAAGTCAAGATACTGTGACTGTGATTTGTAACTCCTGTCTCCTGTTAGAAGAAAGAAACTCGAGGAGAATAAGGGCAATATTCAGGCTTGCTGACGTTGGCAGGTCGAGTGGCTGTCTTCTGCCTTCCCAGCCTCTTGTTATATTTCTTTCTCTTGTCATTCAGAACTGGGGCTCATAGATTATATTAACTCTTACCTGTTTCATGCCTTTTTCACTGTAGGGATGACAGTAAGTTCCAATAAAGATGGCTCAGGAATGATAGTCCGTAGTGTCATTCATGGAGGCTCAATAAGTCGCGATGGACGGATTGGTGTGGGAGACTGCATCCTGTCCATTAATGAAGAGTCAACCACTGACTTAACCAATGCACAGGCCCGAGCTATGTTAAGAAGGCATTCGCTTATTGGACCAGATATCAAGTAGGTACACGTCGAACATTAGTTGTGGTAGGAAAAGGCTAATAATCAAAATCTGGTGAGATTTATGCAGATTTTTTTAAATCAGAATTTTGTTTGTTTTCACAGGGTGAATTTATCTTTAAATTACCCTTTCAGATGGATAATTCACTATTGAATTACAGCTTTGTAAGTCTGAAAGATAAAATCACTTATGTGGGAGGCTCTGGGTGTTCTTAGAAAAGTTATTGCTGTGATTAGTTCCCATCATCATTACTGCCCTACCTGGCTATTTTGAAGGCATAGGATTTGTTAGAGTTCTGCATTTACAGTATGACTCTGCTAAACAAGGTAACGATTTCCTCAAGGTATTCGTGCTTCTGAAAGGTTGACTGTCTGGCAGTTGCACAAGTGATTTCATCTGATGGAGACCTTTCTTATGGATTTTGTCTTTGACTGCCAGACAGAAAGTATGATACCTGAAGTTAATGCAGAAAAGTAATATTTAAAAAAATGTAAGTATATCTGTAATAAACAGCAGAAATGGGCTGTTCTGTGAAGTCACTTCCAGGTTTTCATTAATACGTATGAAGGAGCTTTTGCTCACATACATAGATATCTATACTTTGGAGTACTACTTTAAACCTGAAGTATTTAATATGAGTCTTGAAAAATCCACTTGCTCAATGAGAAAGTTTCTTCTTCTCAAGTTCAGTTTACAGAAATTTAACTTTCCATTAAAGTACAATTCTTTCTAACTGTCATGGTTGTAGAGTTAACTTTGCCCATATATCCACCATCTAGAAATGAGGTTTTCCTGAGCTTGTGACCAGTTCTCCAGACCTGTCAGTGCTGTGTTTACCGCTTTAAAAAAAAAAAAAAAAAGACCTAATAGTTGTTTTTCTGAAACCTGTGTTAGTATGGACTGGGTCAGGTCTGCTAATGGAATTACCAGAGATGTTGTTAATAGAAGCCTCTTTTTTTTTTTTTTTTTAAGAATGTATCCTTGAAAATGATCAGTTCAGTCCCAGTGTAACAGTGTAGTTTCTATCTGTTAAAAATGGACTGCAGGGCATTCGCTTCTTCCTCAGTCATATGCTACCTTTCAAGAGACCTGGCATTCTGAGAACACGTGGGCAAGGTACCTTCACTGTGGGTCGTAGGTTTAATGTCTGCCCCACAGCTGTCATGTTTGTAGGATTAGGACTTAATACAAGCTTGCTTGAATGGTGGGTTCTGCTCATACAACTGATTACATTTTTAGACAATGCTGTTGTGAATATGAGCAAGTCAATGTTGATAAAACTTGATATTGATTATTCTTGTAAGATTTCAAACTGTATTGTAATTCCAACTTCCGTGACTGAAATCAGTTGGTATATACACATATGTTTGTACATCTGCTGAGATACACATATGCCACAGCACGATTTTTTCTGCAAAGTCTTTTATTAGTGCCATAGTTAAGTGATCCAACACAGATGTGTTCATTTTTTGTGCTTATCCTTTTATAGCTCTTCATTTGTGCTATGTGAATATAAGTTTTGCTTTATAGTCTTAGTCTTTTTCCAGATACATTGGAAATATCAAAATCTCATATGAGATGTGAACATTCAGATGTCCCAAAGAAAAGTGCACCACCTCCTTCTGTAAGAAGCTGAGGTATTCACATTCTGACTTAAGAGTTTTAGCTTTCATTTTATGTTTATGTTCTTTGGTGCATTCCCATGATAAGAGCTTAAAGTGAAGCCATCTTTTGTCTGTCAGACAAATAAAATGCCAAATCCTTTCTTAGCTTCTGAAGGAATCTTGTGAGAATAAGGACAATATTTTTTGGTCTACATAGTTTTGATACAAATCTACTTTATCAGCATAATTAAACGTTTCAGTAATTTGCACTTTCAGGAGAAGTACAAGATTCCAAAAAAATACCGTGATACAAATGTGTGGGTAAATGTGTCCCAAATCAGGAATTTGGAGGTACAGAGCACTATCTCATGATAGTTATTCCTGTTTTCTAAGAAGGGTACAGAGCTATATAAACACTGTTTCACAGTTAATGTGATGTGATTCATGATCTAAGGGACAGCCTTTCCAATAAGCAAGCGTTGAATCTCTTTGGTGTCATCCTACGGAAACAAGGGTGTACAACCACTCAAATGTGGTTGTATTATTCCTTTATCCATACAAGGCTGCAAAGCCGACACCTTAACTATTAAGCTGAACTTTTTTGGGGTACCAGGTCGGCCCCAAAAAGTGATTGAGCAGGAATATTTTAATTTCAAACCTGTCTTTCATTGGCAAACATTATTTACTGAAAGCAGAGGAAGCCATTCTTACTTGCTGTGTAAAGGCTTTTTTATTTTATTCAAGGAAATCCAATTTTTGATAGTTCAGGAGCCAGCAATCTGAGTTCTATTTGATGTATTCTTTTTCTTTTTCCCTTTGCTTGTAGAAAACTAGATGTGTGGCCTTACCAGAATGCATTCTTTTTCATATACTCCACCATTCCAGGAGCTCTTATATTTCTGTAATAATAGACAAGGTTTTCTGCTCAGAGGCAGCTGCTTCTAATATCTGTCAGATAATTACCAATCTGAATCAGAATTCACCTGCCTTAACCTGAAGTGTGGGGATGATTTCCTGATCAAGGAGTAGAAGATAGATTGCAATTCAATTTTGCATGCTTGTTAATAATCACTGCTATAGACAGTAATAAAGATTAGATGCTTTCTGGGGGAGGTATAGGTGACGTGGAGATGGAAAAAAAGAGAAAGGAGAAAGTAAAAAAAAAAAAAAGAAAAAAGGCAGCTCACACTTTTAACTACATAAGTATGCCTCTCACAATCAGCATGAGACAGTGACATTTGTTAACACCGTTGTAAAAAGATGCTGCATCATATGCTTCACATTCTAGATCTTCTCCAGCACCTGCTGATGATCAGGCCCTCTTTTATGTGTGAGTATTGGCGATTCAGAAACTCATTATGGCTCTGTGTTGCAACGTGTCTGTAAAATCATTCCATGCCATGCTTTTATTACATCTGTAATAATGTCAGGGATATATCCGGATATAGGTACATACTCTTTCTGTCTTTGTGTGTGCATGTGCATGTATGGATGTATATATAAAAAAGTGTGTGTGTATACTTGTTTTTTTATATATTTATGTGTATATATGTGGTTTAAAATTTGAAGATTATAGCATATTTTCTAAAACCAGAATACATATGTTTTCATTCAAAAAAATTGCTGCTAATGACAGCCACCCCAGATGTGTTCAGAGCATGTGTGTGGGGGGAGTGTGTGCTTGTACGGGGCTTCACTGCTAGAGTTGTCCTGAGTACAATGTACTGATATCTGGATTAATCAATGTCAGATTTTCTGCGGCACTTATATTTTACTTTCTTCATGTATAAAAAGGTTCAAATTAGAACTTAATTATTAATGACAGTTATTTCTGCTGAACATTCTCCATACATTGCTACTTGGTTTGTTGGTGTTTCGAGGTTTTGTGTGGCTGTTCAGTCAAGCATGTGATAAATGTTCCTCTGTACTGCATGCATTCTTGTGTTTACAGATGTTTTCATATGTACACCAGGGTGTTCCCATTGTCGCTGCTTTCATTGCTAGTGCATATCTTGGTGAGGGGGTGGTAGCTCTCAAAAAAGGAAACCAGAGTACTTTCTCCTTCAAGCTGTACAGCTATGAAAAAGAGGGAATGATTAAGCCCTGCGTATAGTAGACAATTCACCTGTTTCCCGTCTTCTGTGTCTTCATCCATATTTCTTAGCAATTGTTTCTCATACTGTCTTCCCAGTGACTTATTAAGGCAGATTTTAGTCCCTTCTGGGGATGAGCCATTCAGATGCCTTGATGAATTTTTATTTCTACGTTAGGGCACAAGGGTCAACATAGTTGATCAGAGGCTCCCAGGGCCTTTCATGTTCTGGCACTCTTGTCACCTCAGTCTGGTTCCTGGCACATGATGAGGCATTCAGGATGGTGATGGATATCTTCAGACCTTGCTGTGACCTCCAAGAACCGAGCTGTAATAGCAATCCAGCAAACGATGGATTTGATTCACTGTGGGCTTTCTGCCCATGAACTACTAAACAGAGAACAGATTCTTGGCAGATGTGAAATCTAAGGCAGTTAGTGCAATCTGACCTTGCCATGTCTCACAGAAGAAAGGACAAGGAAAGAGAGATACTTAGCAAAGATGAAATTCTAACAAACATGCTCCCTAAAACTCTTAATTTTAAGCAGAGCTAGGTTATGTGTATTCCTTTTCATTTCAATAATAATCACAGAATCCTAGAATGGTTTGGATTGGAAGAGACCTTAAAGATGATATAATTCCAACACCTCTGCCATGGGCAGGGACCCCTTCTGTTACACCTGGTTGCTCAAAGCCCCATCCATTCTGGCCTTAAACACCTCCAGGGATGGAGCATCCACAACTTCTCTGAGCAACCTGTTCCAGTGCCTCACCACCCTCTTAGTGAAGAAGTTCTTCATAATATCTAATCTAAATATACCCCTTTTTAGTTTAAAGACATTCTTCCTTGTCCTGTTATTACACCCCCAGCTTTCCTGTAGGCCCCCTTTAGGTACAAGAAGGCCGCTATAAGATCTCTCCAGAGCCTTCTCTTCTCCAGGCTGAAAAACTCCAACTCCCTCAGCTTGTCCTCAAAAGAGAAGTGCTCGAGCTTTGTGATCATCGAGTCTCACGAGAGCAGAGCAGAAGGGGATAATCACCTCCCTCACCCTGCTCGTCACGCTGTTTTAGATGCAGCCCGGGATACGGTTGGCTTTCTGGACTACAAGCGCTCATTGCTGGCTCATGTTAAGTTTGTCATCAACCAACACATCCAGGTCCTTCTCTTTAGGGCTGCTCTCAATCAATTCTCTCCCCAACCTGTATTTGTGCTTGGGATTGCTAAAAACAATAGCATGGAGAGGGGAGAAGGATTCTCATGGACAGTCACATCAATAACATAGCTTAGCTTATAGGAGCAGTTAAGGAAAGCTTTGCAGTTCACAGAACTTTGGAAATTAACAAGCAAGAAAAAAGATGAACTCCTACACAGAATATACCTTTTCATACATTTGATCCATGCCATTTGGTTTTCTTTCCCTCACTTTTTTTTTTTTTCAAAATGCAAGTAGATGTTCTTGCTTATATTTATGAAATAGCTGAAGCATTACTGATGTTTAGTTGTAGATAAGAACAAAGAGAAAAAACATATATTTAATATTTGTTTGAGTTCTTAAAATTAAGCAGTTAGAACCATAGTTAAGCACTAGAATAGAAATAATGTAGTTTTTCCAAAGAGTTAAAGGAGCTGCCAGTGATACTATCTAAATTCGTCAGCATCAGTTAGGTAACAGTCACTCAGTTTTAGATGCACAATCTTAAAATGGTTGAGTGAACCTCTTTCCTTCTTGGTTCCTATGCTGAGCGCAGAAATGGAAGCTTACCTTCGTAAGACAGTTTTCAGAAGATGTTTGTAAGTAGCATGGAAGGCATCCTTTGAGCTGCATCTTTTGAATGTCCTAGCACAATGTCAGTTATTCATTCATATAATTAAAATCTACATGGTATCCCAGAACCTGTAGCACATCTGGTTTGCCTCCCCTTAGCTGATTGGTAATGCTGATGTCACAAGGCAGGATGAGGTAAGGACTACCATTACCCTTGGACCTTAGAACCCTTCGTAGTTTCCAGTGCTCGCTGTTCAAAAGGACTGGACAAGAGATGAAAGATGTTGAGCACTCCGCTGTCAGCGATCCCTCTCTGCATCTGGGCTCAGTCTGGGCACATATATTTCCTATTAAGGGACTTGCCATTCTCCTGTCTGTACTATGAACAACAGCTTCTTGCTACATTTTAGCATAAAGGAGATTGTTGAGATCATCTAGCCAACAGAAACATTGCTGACAATTCTGGTTTCTGTAGTGCAGCTGCCTTTCAAGGGAAAATACATTATTTTCTGCTTAATTTTATGGGGTAAAAATTAATGAATTTGATTGAGGTGGAATTGATGGCTGTAACTGCATTTTCTTTCATTGAAACACAGCTTGCAGGTGTTGTGGCTTTTATAGTGGCAGTTTTATGGGGTTACTAGGTGGTAGTTCCGCAGTAGCATTTGCCCCTGTGAGAATTTTGTGACCATAATACTAGCACTTTGCTGTAACTTATCACATTTAGAGTTGGAGATGGCTGAGAAACAGTTGGGATTATTTGAAAAAACTAATGAACTTCTAAAAGCATCATTACTCTTTTTTTCCCTCTTGCCATTCTCCATTTCACTGCTGGGCTTCACAGAATAACTGCTGTATGTCTTGTGCATTTCTTGGTGCTGGAATGACCTCAGCAAACACAGATATTAAGTCATTGACCTTCTGCTGAGTGTTTGTTCCCTAGTGTGTACTCCTCAGCATTTCAGAATGAGAACACTGTGTCAACCACATAACACTTGAGTATTTGAAAAAAATATGAAGGCAGAAAAACAGATCTCAAGGAAGAGAAAAAGAAGCAGGTGATAGTATAGATGATTTAGAAATTTCTTTCAAAAGAACTGGAGAGTTTCTGCTGTTCAGCATCCATGTGAAGGATGGTAGGACACATTTTTTTGTGTTCTTTTTCCGACAGTCTTAATTGTTGCCACATTTTGATAGCTAAGCTGCATGTGGGACAGTCCAAGGTTTTTGACTCAACAAATCCTGGTTAAAATAGGGCCGTGTCTTTTATTTGTGTAGTCCTTTTTAGTTCATAGTGTCCTTTCTGAAAGTAAAGGAAATTTTTTAAGAAATACTTTTCATGCCTTAATGTTTTTCCTTCTCTTTGTTCCTCTCTCCCCAGTCTGTTGTGCCATTTCTGTTTCTGGCATTCAAACATGATTGAGTTATACCAGGGCTTCAGGAGCATGTCATTTGGCTGGTGAAACACAACTGTCTGACTGTCCCAAGCTGGCTGGAAGTGCATGGTGATGGGGAGGAAGGAGTTGAGCAGAGGATTGCTCCCTGCAGCTTAACTGGTGTGCTATAACACATTTGTGAGTCCAAAGCCATGCAGTATTTTTAACCAAAAGCATGGAAACCTAAAACAGATAGAAAACCTCTATAGAAAGCACAAAACCTGCAAACCAACTTTCAGAAGCATATTCAGCCAGCTTTTAGGATGGTACTAGTGCTTCACATTTCACTGATCTTCCAGTGTTTGTCTTTGCACGGGGAATCTGTTTTGACTGAAGCAGGATTGTCTCTATTACATTCTAGTTGCTCTTAAAGCACCATTTACTTAAAATATTGAGGCCAACTCTCAAAAAATCAAGTGCTGTTCAGCTGTCTAATTTGACCATAAATGCTTATTTGTTGCGAAGTCACAAAGGTTGTATATAACTCCTTATTCCGAAGGCAGTGCCTGTTATGAAGTAGTCTTGAGTGACATCCTCATATCCATTCCTCACACCCATGAAGGGTATGTCCGCCAGTCCTCATGCTACTTTAATCATGTCCCATTTTATTGCAGTATTACATATGTGCCAGCAGAAAATTTAGAAGAGTACAGAGCCAGTTTGGAACAACAGACAGAGGAAACTATGCCCCTTGAACTTTTTCCTTCACATACAGTCAGGTGAGTCAAAAGAGTTTTTATCCCATAGGACTCCTAGATTTAACTCTTTGCATACACTTCACATAGTTCAGGATGGTAATTTTTTTTTTAGAAGAGCTGATAAATGGTTAGTTTTCCTCAGGCTAGCCTCCATTAAAAAAAAAAAAAAAGGCTGTTTAAGATACAGTTTTTGCTTCGGTTAGCAATTTTTCTGACATTTTTACTAGGCTATTTTATAGGTGTTTGTTCTCTCCACTAAGAAGATTGCATGCTGTCTCATCCAAAATTTCTCTTAAATACCATGCAATTTGATTTATGTATTGCCACAAATATTCTGTGCTTCAACGATGAGAATTTGCTATTGATAGTCTAACCCGAATGTATACTGCAAAGAATGAATTCTGCCATCTTTTTGCTTGCCTTCAAAAATTCGTTACTTACAGGTCAAAATATTCAGTGCCTAATGATTTTTGTCTTCTTTAACTTGAAGTCCAACAACAATAACTGTTCATGAATTCTGTTGTTGTTATTTCTTCCATTTTGGAAACAATAAGCAATTACATTTGGTTGTAGTTCTGAAATACAGTTTTTTGTTCTGTAGCTGTTGGTTGTTGGCGACTTAAAATCAGAGACAAATGGATGGGGAATCCCTGAATGCAGTATGTGTTCTAACAGTTTTCTCATAAGGCAGATCTGTGTACTGAAATGAATTCTGTGTACAAATACAATGCTGACAGCATAATCCTGTATGTGAAATTTTGCAGAGGAATACAGTGATTATATGGGATTTTTTAAAATGAATTGCATGCTCATGTTCATCAGCAGGGAAATCCCAGAGCTTCCAGAACGTGAAGAGGGGGAGGGAGAAGAAAGTGAACTTCAAAACGCAGCTTTCAGTAACTGGAACCAGCCCAGAAAGTAAGTGCAGATCTTGTACACTATAAAATCTAAATTTAATCTGAAATTCAAGAAATTTGAAACCTGTTATGTATATTATGCATTGCAAGAGTAATTAACTGTTGATTTTTACTGCTGTTGGGCTAAATCCCTGCAATCTAACACTTTCTTGATTGCTTTGGTAATTTATTTTATTTATTTATTTATTTATTTATGGTAAACCCAGACAGGCTTACTGTCTGGGAGCCAATAAGAAAAGATGAAGAGAAGGATGCAAAGTTTTAATTAGAAGCCAAAATAAACTGAACAACAGTAGGCACAATTACAGACTTTCTGAGCAACCTAATAAATTCACTCACTGAAAGACAAAAATCTAGGCAAGGAGGAATTATTACTGAATGTTCTTAAACCATCTTGTAAATCCAGGGGTCTTCAATGGTTGGCACTGTCACAATCGCAATAGATCTTCGTTTATTTTGCTCCTTGTTTTGTCACAACAGGGTTGAACTTTGGAGAGAGCCTAGCAAGTCACTGGGGATCAGCATTGTTGGAGGACGAGGGATGGGAAGCCGCCTGAGTAATGGGGAAGTGATGAGAGGGATCTTTATCAAACACATCCTGGAGGATAGCCCAGCTGGCAAAAATGGAACGCTGAAAACAGGAGATCGGATTGTGGAGGTACCGGCCGACTGCCTTTCGGTTCTAGTAACCCCAGCATCTCAGGAGTTGCTGAGATGGATGCTTGGTCTTGGGCAGACAGCTCTGCAATTGCTACAGCTGTCACTACGTGAGCCATAGAGTGTACTATTGTGTTACAAACACAGCAGTACCATCTACTGATGTCTGTGTGCAGTTTTAAGTTGATTTTACAACCTGAAGCATAGATGGCTGTGTGAGAAGGGATCTACAAAAACAGTAGTTCTAGCTGCCTCTCATAAAACCAGCATGTGTAGGAAAAAGCTTAAGTTTGGTAAAGCTAAAAAGTTTTACCTTTGTGTACTGGATAGCAACAGAAATGGCCAGAGAACAGGATATCATGCAAATAAATGCTACACTTATTTCCCTTTTAATTTGAACTCAGGCCACATCATTCTTGTGCACTTTAGGAATTAATGAAGACACTATTTTTTTCCTGATGACATATAGAAAGGTGGATTTGATACGGAGGTGTTTCAAGAA
Source organism: Cygnus olor (assembly GCF_009769625.2). Lineage (NCBI taxonomy): Eukaryota > Metazoa > Chordata > Aves > Anseriformes > Anatidae > Cygnus > Cygnus olor. The sequence continues at coordinate 33,669,469 of NC_049198.1, forward strand.
ATTTGAGAGCATTGTGTTCATATCTGAAGATAGTGTAACCAGTGGTGCTGCAGGGAAGAAATCAGGGAACAAGATTCATCATCTTCTGCTTATCCAATCCTGTGCTTATGCAGCAATTTCTGCATTCTAGTTCAAAGATGTTTAAGGGTGGATGGACGTACTAAAAAGGGGTGTCTTTCCTGTGATGGTTATCAATAAATTAGACATGACCCTGTTTCTGTTGTCATGCCATGTCACAGGAACTGTACTTCTTTTCATCCTGATGAATGTTTTTATCTGATTGTCCATCAGTAAGAACATAATGAGCAGAATGATGGAGATGTTAATACTTCCCCTGGGTCAGACTGCGCATTCTTTACCTAGTGGTAGTAAAACTGGTGATAAGTGGCTGCTGCAAGATCCAAATGTAGGACCTTGAAATAATACGTTAATATAGGCAGCACTCACTTGGACAAGATAGATTTTTCCAATGGATAACAAATGGGGAGGTGAAATTTTGCTTGATGGCTACAAAGTTAATAATTATTCATTATTGCTGATTGCTTGGTTTCGTAAGAATGCGGTGATTGTCTCTGAGAATGGTGCTTGCAGAAGATGAAGTGGGTGAGCAAAATTATGTAACTAAAGTCTTGTTAACATGACTAACTAACTGGATGGTTTCAGTTTCTCAAGTTGTGGCATATTTAGGCTTTTCTTTCTATCAGTGCATACAGTATTTCAGACATGGAAGGTTGCAGAGAAGTAGTGTTATTGTTCAGTCCCCTACAGGTTTAGAAACCTCTCACAACGGCTTTTTCTTTCTCTCCGTATTTTACATTTGATAGTTAAGTTTAAGATTGTGTTAGACAGTTGAGGAGGTAGGGGTAATCTTCATTATGTAACTCTGTGTGCAAGAAATGCCACTAACAAATAACCTTTCTGTGGTAGCTTTTAGCTTTTATTGTGGTCACTGTGAGAATGCTTTACTGATGCTAATTTCACCATAACATGTTTTTTACCTGGATGACAAGACACACTGTTATATATGAAAGCATGATAAAGAGCAACCAAGCAAAAAATTGTCCTTAGCCATCCTTTGTAAATGTTTTCTTTTAGAAGAGAGAAAGCTTATGAATTCTGACCTGAAAATTTATCTTCTGGGGAATGCATCTAATAGCTGCAGCTGGCTTTACGTTATCGGTGTTTTTAGTAATCAAAAAAAAAAAAGACTGAAAAGAAGGAAAGAAAAAAAAAACGTACTGACATAATGACATAGTAAGCCATAATGAAAGACCTTCCAGTACTTAACTGGTTTCAGTTTGTAAATTTAAGATCTTGGGGAGGTAGGTTATTCTGAGATAGGTTTTACAGGCAGCAGTATTTGGCAAATGCTGCAACTTGTTCATATTATCATGTCTCTTGTATTACATTACCTGTGGGGAAAAAATATGGCACCTAAACCAGGAATATTGAAAACTCTGTATTTAAAATCATGGACTTTTATTTAATGTCCTTTCAGTGTTCTTTGAAGTCTCAAACCTGTGTGTGAGGGACATAAACAAAGCCAAGTCATTGGAAACTTTTCCGCCAAAAACAGAGGTTTGGGCTTAGGTTTTAGATGAGGTTTCCTGTCCAAAACCCAAAGCTGATTCATGATTCTTGTAGCTTCTTGTAATGTTAAGATGAGGCCTTCCAATTACAGGTGGATGGAATTGATCTCAGAGATGCCAGCCATGAACAAGCTGTGGAAGCCATACGGAAGGCAGGCAATCCTGTAGTCTTTATGGTACAGAGCATTATAAGCAGACCAAGGGTAAGCATAAAGAATATGAAAAGAGACATGCTGTGTAGTAATAGATGAATGGAATGTTCAACGTGGTGGTGTTTGGGAATGGGATATTTAAGCCTGAAAGTTCCATCTCAGCTATTTCAGGAACAAAGATTTGATTTAAGTATTATTTCCATTTAGAATGAAATCGATTTGGATTTGGAATTACCCTCCAGCACGCCGTTCTCAAACTATTTTGAAAAGACTCAAGAATGATAATTTGCTGGGGGGCAGAGTAGGAGTCTAATTAAAATCAACTCTTAGAGATTGACAGCATGTCTGAGGAGCGCATGCAGAAATACAACACCTGTTAAAATGTTCATTGGACATTAATGAAAGGACCTAGAAGTACGCGGAAATTTTCTGTCACTAAGCTGCATGGACATTGCAGACAAAAGCTAATGAGCTTTAATGTAGTTGCTTGCATTCACTAGAAACTAAACTTCCTCATTGTAGTCTGTGTAAGCTGCATGTTTATTTACTAGTTGTCTCATCACTCTTGTTCCCCAGCCAGAGTCTCTTTATAACCCTTCATCAGCTTCTGCTCCCTGTGGGCAGAAAACTACTAATCCATTTTATCATCAGTCATCAAAGGTAAAGTTGCATGAAAAAGCTCTGTTGAATGTTGGTTATTGATACTCAAGTTACTAAAGTAAGCCTTTTGCCTTACTTTGTGATGTGAACAAAATTGCCACTGCTGAATGTTCAGAAGAACACTGTTTGGGATGGGCGTTACACCATTACTTTATCACAACTTTTCATATTTAGAGAATGCTCCTTTTTTAATTGCAGTTCTTTGTTATCTTTCTTTCCTATTATTAAGTCTGTGCGTTATTTTTTGAATGTTTATTAACAAACTTCTGTGTATTTGTGAGCAGAAACATTGCATATGCTCTTGCTGTACACATGCTTTGCATTGTGATCTTTGTAAATGGCATTATATTTATTGTCTTCATCTTTGAAACTTGCATCTGTACTTCATAGTAAGATCTTTAAGGGAATTTTCTGCCATCATTCATGTGCAGTCACCCAGATAGCTAACTGCCTGCACACAGTAGCTGTATTTAATATGGTTCTGCATGGCAGTCATTTTCAAGTGATGTTGCTAATGAGTCTGTTTCTTTCCCCTTTTTTTTTTTCTTACTTCATTTGGGCTGCTGTAGTAGTTAGAGTTCCTAAATGTACTCCAGGATAGCCCAAATAATGCAGAGAAGTTGAGAAGCTAGTTCAATAATTTTGCTAGCAAGCAGTTATCTATCAAATCTGTGTTTCATACTTGCTCTGCTCTGTGCACTTCTGAGTAGGAACTACTGTCACCGTGTTATGGTCCCAGACAATCTAATGTTACAGCATTATGCTTTACAAGATGCTAGGTTGCTTCCGAATACCTCCGCATCCTGGACACATTAATAAACTGCTGAATGCAAGTTATATAATAATAATAAAAAAGGTAAAATTATCCTGTTACTTTTTGTGTTATTTTGCAAAAAGAAGTGAAAGGAAAAGTACCCTTTATTTTAGCATTTGTTTTGCTTGCTGTAGCCTGTAGAAGAAGACATGCTTCATGCACGTTGTTTAAAACATACCTGTTCAGACAAAAATAAGTGCCCCATATTCTGTCCTGGTAAGCAGACCAAATTAATGTGATGCAGTTGCATGGATTATAATTTGAACTAGCAGTTATATTTTAGGTGTTATGCAATCAATACAGAGGGTAAAAGGTGAGATTTTGAATTACTGTGGCTGATCCTGTGTTTTCTCTTTTACTAGGACTTCACTACTTGTATACAAAATGTTTGTGATGTTTTTTTTAGCTGCATAAAGTTAATCAAAATACAGTTTATAACTTTATGCAGTGGCTAATGTACTGTTAGTGTAATAGGATCATTACAATGATAAATTATATTTCCCAACCTTCTCTTTACAAAAGATGACATAAAATGTGAATTACATGTATAAACAGAAAATCCTGTACTGTAGGGAAACTGCCTGTTGTTGATGAGTGGCTTGTCAGTGAAGAAATCTTGTTCATGCAGAACTCTATCTTCTCAGTGCTGAAGACACTGTAGAACCAAAATGTGTTGTCTTACCAAAATGCATTACATTTTGCTTTGCAAAATCTTATTTGAGAATAAATCTGTAGGAATGCATTTTCCATTTCCAGGAATGTTTAAAAGAAAAAAGCAGTTTAAGAACATTTTTAAACTGCAACATATATCTGGACTAAATTACCATGATGTAAATGTATTACTTGATGCCACAAGCCTTTCACATTCCTTTCCATTTAGTATGCTTCTTATTTTCCAGTATGAAGTTTACAGACATCAGACATTTAGGCCATAGCTACGTGGATACATGTAATATAGAAATTATTTTTAAGTATACATTTAACAGTGTTTTCAACATACTATGTAATGTCAGAGTTGTTCCCTCTTTATTAAACAGTTTCTGATCCAAAAATAGAGTACAATACAAAAACTACATAAGGAATGACCAAATTACATCCTTTGATTTCATCTAAATATGAAAACTCTTTGCATTAAATAATAGAGAGAACTACCTCGCATTGTTTAACGAGAAGACCAGAGAATTTAATTTTATTAAATTCAGCAAATCACACATTCTTGCACACAGATGCAAAGTGAGCTATATTATTAACTCTGTTTAGAGATGTCTAAAATTACTTAACCTTCTGTTTTGCAAAGGACACTGAATGTGTTACCACAAGACATAAATCAAATGATGAGAACTCATCTGTGGTTTTCAAAATAAAACTAAACCTAGATTTGTACTGCATTATGACTAAGAATTACATTCATTCAGATCTAGAAATGCACAATTCTATTTTAGTTAGCTAATGGGTAGGAGTGTCCCATACACTGAGATACTTGAGCAAAATTGTACATATATCACAGTAAGTAAATTTTATGTTGATCATAATGCACTTAAGCATTTTATGGGCTAGAACAGATAGGAGGATCCATGCTTTTCCTCTACTCTGTGCTAAATGTAGCTGATATACTTGGGTGTACACTCTAGAAATACAGAGCAAATACTACCTTTACTTGACTGCACCAAAATACATGAAATGGATCTTGCTTGGCTAGCACAAACTACTAAATAATCACATTTTGTTTCATGAGTCACAGAGGGTTCATTTAAAAAGATTTTGCTCAGTTTCTGTTATGTTTTCCTTTTAGAACCCTTCCCTGCCTTTCCCGCAGAACAATCTTTTCTGTAGGCCAGCTGTCTTCAGCAGCATTAACCCGTTTGCTGATTCTTCTCAGTTCAACACTAACAAGGTTGGATGATGACTCACTGTCTGGTTTTAACTCACCAAACATTTTGTGTGTGCTTCTTTGCTATTAGTGTCTCTGTTTTTAAGTTCTTCTGTAAGAAATTTGGGTAAAACACTGTGCTAATGAGGATTGGAATTCGGTGTAGTGAATTAAAAAGGCAAAGACACACATGCGTGCACGCAGAAAAAAGTTTTAAAGAAGTTAAGAAATGTCAGCTCCGTTAATCCTAAACACTGAAGCTGAATTAATGAGAGCTACCGAAGAAGTGGATTATCAATTACAAAATCAGTCCATGTGGTATCTATTAAATTATCCACCTGGGTATAAATCTCTCATCAGTTTGAGGTGTTTTGCTGCTATTTATTTTGTTTTCTTTTTACATGGTTTGGACTTTACAGTTTTGATACCACTTTTTTCCCCCTCCATGAAAAACCAAGAAACATTGACTGCTTTTGCTTTATGATGCTGAAAATGTGCTTCTTGAAAATTCTTTTAATGCACCATGAACAGAGTAATTACACCTTTGGAAATCTGAAAAAAAAGTTAGATTCTATTTTTTTGTGATTAGTGCTTACTGCATGTTACTTATATTGGGGACAGAATTAATCTCTAACAATAATAAATAAAGGCTTAATTCGTTTGTGATTGCATTTCTGATTTAATAGAAGTTCTAGCTGGCTATACATCTTGGGAGTGATTGTAACCTCTCTTACTTTTTCATGTTGTAGTCTGTCAGATATCTCAAATGTACTCCAAACTTTTACGATATGTGGTATATAATTGCATGTATGTTTTTGAAATCTCTTTGTTACAGTTACAAGGAAAGGGAGTAGTAACATAACATAAACAATGGCTTGTATTTTCTATATTTTTAAAAGTATTTGTGAAAAAATTGCACATATTTTTAGAGAAAAAAAATGTTTCTACATTGAGATAATGGTCTTTGTCATGTCTGTCAGCTTTCTTAGGAGTGAAATAAGGTTCATATACAGTAAGAAACCTTGCGGCATCAGGGTCCTTAACACCTCACATAATTTTGTCCGTTTTTAAATGGACTTAATACATCTACTGCAGTTAATAAAATGAAATCGAGTTGTCATTAATAATCCTGCATATTGCCAAAGGTACTGTAACATATGGATTGCTGTTTTTTGTTGCTGTAGGAGATATCGAATCCAATTAGGGTTACCTTCTGTTGTTCCCCAACTAACCCTTTTGCTCCCACACCATTCAAGGTTTGTTTTGATTCTAGTGAGCGGGTCATACTGTATGTGTGCTGTGTGTTTGTACATGGCCTGTGATACCTCCTGAAGTACTGCTTCTTCTTTATCTGTGCCTCCTATGCAGAAAGTGGTACTGTGATACTTGCTCCAAGTTTCCTGCCACTTTTAATATTTGCTTGGCTGTGATCAGTGACCCTGATAGCAAAATGGGTTCATGCACTGTATGATGCTTTGCATTTTAAATGGCGTAATATGAAATACTGTGCCATGGCACACTGCAAGTATTTCATGAGTTAAAGCATTTTAGTTTTTTTGTGTGTATGGCCTGATTCAGGGAGCAAAAGTCTTATGTGTGCATAAACTGAGGGGCCAGCTACTGTTACTAGAGGTGCACATGTGGCAGGCTGAGTTCTGAAGGCAGAACCTGGTCCCCAGTGTCTGAATTGTATAGGAACACTCTCCTCACCCTCTTCACAAGGGAGCCTCGCTTTTACTTTCATTTCAGCATTTTCCTAAAAATCAAACGTACTCAAATGTATGTATGCATTCACACAGATACAGAAACAAGTACTTTTTTTGTCAGTCAGATCACAGTGGCTGCAGCTGCAGTTCCTAAGTACTCATCTGTCAGGATACAGCCATATGTCCCCACAGTATAGATCTTCCAGAAGACCTTGACAGCAGTGTTGTTTTTTTGTTTGTTTTTGGTTGGTTGGTTTGGTTTGTTTTTTTCATATTTTCTTTATTTCTACAAAGTTCTTGGAAGCACTGTCATTTAGCGAGAACATCAGTAAATTGATATGCTGATTTTTATTTCAAACGCAGAGGCTACTGTAAGGTCTAGTGATCTGGTCTGCTCACATGCTGTTTCCTCATTTTTTCTGTATGTAGCTTTCTAGTTAAACCTCTAGAAAGCACTCTGAAAAACTATAGTGCTTCTAGAACTACTTTCCCTTTTATCCATGCTCAATGTAGAGGTCTGCCACCAAGTTTTCTCCATGTTGGATACATGAATTTTTGATTATGAAAAAATAATTTCTCTGTTATTAACTGGTGTTTCCACCCTACTCTGATTCTGATGGATAAAATTTCTTTGCTGTAATTTTGCTGCTTCAATTGAGGTTTTTGTTTTAGAGTATAATTTGCATGAACTAAATTGTAAATTGTTCAGTGACACAACATATGCATTGCCTTAGATTTCAAGCACTGACCAGCATAGCTGATACAATGATACAAAAAAACATACGGCATTTATCAGAAATTTTAATGTAGATCATTGGCTTGGGTGCCATTTTAATACTTTCCAGGCTTTTGACATTTAAAGACTTCTTCATTGAACTCCAAGCAAACTTTATGAATGAAAGGAGAATTTTTTTTTTCAAGCAGAAGCAGAATGAGGGAACTGAAATATGGCATTTTCATTTTCATTAGGTCTTTGGAGTATAAAGAGAATGAAGATAACTAATTTCCCCTGTGAGACTGAAACTTCCTTAAATCTCAGTGTTACAAAGTTGTTAACTTTGTAGTTTTTTTCAACATCTTCAGCTGAAAGAGGATTGAAGTCTTCCAAGGTGTATACTGTTATTCTGTGTGCTGTTGCCTCTGATAAGGAAAGCATCTCAGTGTTTTTGGCTCATCTGAGATGCTGTATTCAAATTTTTGGTAGTAGAGGTGATTTCATATTTCAGGTGAAAACTGAAATGATAAGAACTGGGCTATGAAGCAAGTGCAACACTTGGAATGCCTTAGTTCTTGAAAAAAATACTTGTATATCATCAGACAATTTGCCAAGTAACAAAATCTTTTGGGCGTAGATAATCTTCAGAATGATGATATTCAGGCATGAATTCCTTGCCTATGTGTTTGCCTGAGCAAGTGAAATGGTACAAATTAAAACACCTAGCCAAATCCTTGATCAGAGTCCATGTTCCCGTATTCCTTTGGTAGGAATGGAGGATTACTAGATTAGATTATGGCATTTAAACATTATAGTGCAGTAGTGTATGCTTTTGATTTTCTGTGAACATGAATCAATCACATACATCAAGGCCAAAAGTATTTTTCTTCTTTGTGGTTTAATTTCTGTCTTCCTTTACTTGATCTCCCTCATGCAATTTATATGAAATCAGTAAATACAACTGAGAAAGTCCAGTTACTGTGGATTTCTCCACTTATCTGTTTAATTTTGTTTTTAAATCGTCCTTTCCATTAATACACTGATTACTTTTATAGTTTCTGGAGGCATTTTTGAAAACACTGAGTTCTCTGTTTCAGCTCCCTTTTCTCCTATTTGGCTTCCCAAGCATATCACAAGAAAAAATACATGTGGCAGCTTTTAAAAATAAAATACAATAGAAGTCTTTTACAAATATGGCATATTGTAAAAAATAAGTTGAGTCTTCACAAGAGACTTTTTTCTGACATGCGAAGTGGCACATAAAACTTTACTGAATTGGGCTTTTCTTGTCAGTTCTGTTTCCTTCTGAGTACATTTTGGAGTGAAGTTATCTCTTACCTCGCATAGCATTTGTTTCCATCTTTGATCTCTTGCAGCTTTTCTGTGCCATGTTATTCATTTAGAATTCCAGCTGCTTGGTATTTAAACTTCAAAGCTGTAGTCATTGACATTTTGACATTTTTGTGTACTAGGTTGTCTTACGCAGAGTCTGCATTTGCTTAGCCACTGCATTTTTCTTATTCTCCACAGGCATTCAGTCAGTCAGATTCAGAGCCAGAAAAGACTTCATTTTGTAACTTGCCTCTGCCCCCTCCTCCAGCATTTTCAGGAATGAGCTGTGATGTTACACAGTCATCTTCCAGCAAAGTCCAAGAAGATGTGGAGAAAGAGGATGAGTTCGGTTACAGCTGGAGTAAGTTTATCCTTGATTATAATTTTTTCAAATATTCATTGTTGAAATAACATTGTAGCAGAAGATACGGGGTGTCCAGTTTGAACTACTTTGTTCTTGTGTGTTTTGTGGTTTGGGTGTTAAGCTTTGTTGTCAGCTTTCATTTGTGGTTGATTAGAGGGACAGAGTAAAATACAAAAGTAATTTGTTCTTCTAAATTGCATTTTGATCTCTGTGTTTCTCCATTGTCTAGACTATTTCTCATTCAGGACTATTTGCAGAATTTCAGTGTAATCTAGGGAACTGATGGCAGTGATATATAATCTCAATTCCTGTTCCTTGAAGTGTTATTGGAGTAAAGAAAGTTAAAATTATTGCTTTTATACATGAAAAATCTTTTTTTTTTTTTTAAGAAAAGATTTATTGTTTTCCAAAGTTGGAAAGAAAACATAGAACTAGAAATTACCTAAGACTTTGCTGAAATTAAAGTGTGGTGTACAGTTAAAAATTTCTCATCTAGTTTGGAATTGTGCTATCAGAGACTGTTGGACACTGCTCATGACTGTCCGGGTGGTTTGTGAGACTTTCTAATGTAAATCCAACCTCTGCTGCCCACACCTTTACATTTAGAAAAGATCATGCAGCGCTATGGAAATCTACCAGGGGAGCTACACATGATTGAGCTGGAAAAAGGAAGGACAGGTCTGGGACTTAGTCTTGCTGGTAACAAAGACCGATCCAGGATGAGTGTCTTTATAGTGGGAATTGATCCAAATGGAGCAGCTGGCAAAGATGGCAGGTTACAGATTGCAGATGAGTTGCTAGAGGTGAGTTCTTGCAATTTATACTGACAACAAGGCATACTGACTTAAAATATATACAAAAATTAGATTTTTGCTGCAAAATAGGTGTTTTTCAGTAAACCTTGAAATTCCCAAGTTACCCACATTGACAACACTGGCTACCAAATTTTTATGCTGGTGTATGGGAAATAGTTGCAGCTGGGATTTTTTTCTTCTTCCTGGTTACAGTAGTACGGAGTAAAAGTGCATGTGCTTGTGTGTTTAAAGTGGATAAAAATGGTGGGATCCAGCAGTTTCTGTGTCATGGAGATGTATGGTAGGGCAATGCATTGTGGACCATGGAAAACACTGAAGTCCTGTACTCCATCCATCTGTGGAGTGCTCCAGACTTTCTAATCACTTCTTTGTCTAGTGGAAGTGTGATAATGTAAGAATGCTGTTACGTTGTGTTACATATAAAATGGAAATTAAGTAGGGGAAATAGGAGCAGATCCATTTGTATCATGGGCTGTCATCTCATGACAAATTTGAGCTGTTCATTCAATTCGAGCTGTTCATTCAATTCAAGCTGTTCAATCAATTTGAGCTGTTTGTTGTGGCTTTTTGAAGAAACGCAACCACTTACTGTGCAACTAACATTCTCAATATGTTTAGAAGCGTAATGTTTATTTTTATACTGCTACAGTTCAACTGATGTTCTTGCAGATGTATTCTGTTACAGCATTAACCAGTCTAGCAGCAGTAGTTACAGTAGTTAACATTACCATCACAGAACTGCTTTTTTGTAACCTCAGAACTGTATGTTGAGGTCTAATAATGCACTGTAGTTGAAAAGGAATGGTGGGACTGAATAAAGCATGAGGGTGATACTGAGCTCCTACAGCCTGTCAGGGGCTTTGCGTTACTTTTTTTTGAGGTACCTAGCCTCATGCCTGCTATCTGCAAAGTCCAATGTTATATGCTAAGTGGTTCTCTTGATTCAGTTAAAGCTTTAAAGTTCAAAAACTTTATTATTGTAGATGCTGTATATCTTTAGAACACACTGAAACACATCTGTCTGAGCCAGTTCTCATATAAACTTACTGTGAACCTGCAACCTAATGCTAAGAGATCCTCTTAGCATCTTCTGAGAGGGGCATCTAAGCTTGCTCCTCAGGTTCCAGAGTTGCTGCCCATCAGCTGTGGTGGATCATGTCCCATCCCCCAGCTGACAGACTGACTATGTTTCTTCATAAGCGCAGGGTAAACACTGGAGGCACTACTGTGTCTGGATTGTCATTTCAAGTGTAAATGGTAGGGCTCAGTAGTCTTGTGACAGTGCCTAGTAGATACAGCTTGCATGGGATCTGAGGGTTTGCTGTTAGACTCAACACTCAGTTCAGTGTCTTGCTTCTGTTGCTTCCTATTTGCTGCATCTCTGCTTCTGTTTGTACTACCTTGGTGTATGTGTGTACGTACCCTTTGTGTGGGTCCAAGCAGTCCTTTTCAAATAATTTCCCCATTTTTAAAATGGACTTATCCACTGTGGCTTTCCATTTGCAGGAACAAACACAATTAATAAAATGTAAGCCAATTATGGCTTTGCTTATTCTGCAAGTTCACACTGATATCTCCAGCCGTATCTGAATCATGTGAGTTTCAGGGGCTTTCAGTGAGTCTGCTCTGCTAAATGAAGACAATGATTCTAACGTCAAATTTTCAGATTGTAAATGCACCAACATTCAGACTCCTTTTCATAAAGTGCATTGCTCACAGCTGTGGTTCAATAAAGAGTAGTAATCTTGTTGTTGAATGTATGTATTTATTTGTTTTGGTTAGAATTTTCCATGGCCCTGCTTTGTTGCTCCATCAGTCACAAAAAGGAAATAGATGATGTGCTAAGTCAATACTGTATAACCCAGAGAATGACATTTTTAGCTATGTGAACGTGTTAAGACTGAAACTAAACTATAAGGATTTTTTTTACTAAAGAAAGTGAGTGAAAGCTGGACACACCATATTCCTGAATGTTGATACAGTTGCTGTTTTAGCCAGTGATATGGGATAGTGGATTTTTTTAAGCCTAATCAAAAGATTAAGGGAATTGGAATATTTGCAGAAATAATTTCTACTTTCGTTTACATAGATAAATGGGCAAATGCTCTATGGAAGGACTCACCAGAATGCTTCATCAATAATCAAATGTGCACCATCTAAAGTAAAAATAATCTTTATCAGGTAAGTTGTCTTTAAAAGTTTTATTAAAAAAATATGTTTAATATGCTCAAGTTCTTGCACAGGGATTGTTTGTTTTTTAATTTTGGTGAGATAGGTATGCTTTTGTACCCAGTTCTTAGCAGTTTTTAAATGTTTTTTCTGTTTTCATATTTGTGTTGGCACTGCCACAAATAAAGCAGAAGAAAGATCTAGACTTAAACACGGCATTGCTTTACCATATGCTATAACTGAATCTATTTTAGAAATAAAGATGCAGTAAATCAGATGGCCGTTTGCCCTACAAAGTCAGTAGAGGCTTGTACTTCAGGGATTCTTCAAAACCAAGAGGTAAAGTAAATATTTGTTTCTTTATTTGACTGAGATACTGACACTGTTCTGGATAAAGGGGTACTCTGTCGACTTAGCAATTATTACAAAAGAAGAAATCCAATGGAAAAACAAAGAGATTTTAGTGCAGCTGCTACATTTACTGTTCCTAGTTCTGTTTTACTTTATGTTCACCTGATCTGAGAAGTAAATCTAATATTGCCATGAATAGGGTTATAGCAGTTTAAATGGATCCATAAAATGACCAGTCCCACTTTAAATATATGCATGCTACTTCATTTTGATGAAAAACGTTGAAAATAGCTGCTCACAGTTGTGTTTTCATTATCAGATTGATCCTAGTGCTGGAAACTCCAGTGTTAGTTCTGACTTCAGTTCGTATAAAAACATTCAGTATGTGGAACTCCCTAAGGTATGTGCTGAAAATTAAATTTACACCAGCCACATTTGTGTTCACCAGCTTGATTTTTCTGTAGTGGAGTCCCACTTAATGGGAAACAAACTTTGTACCTTGCTTACTAGAAGTAACAGTAGAGATTTCTAGGGGTCTTCTCTTCTTTTTTTTTTTTTTTTTTGTGAGTGAACCAAAAACTTTGCTGATGTAATGATTGTCTTTGACAATCATGAGGTTTTTAAACTTCACATAAATTCTCCACGTGATCTGTATCTCTGGAATAAGTCATCTCTTGACCTAATGGGAAAATTTTTGGTAACTAGCTGCTGTAGTTGAACAGAGAGTTTGTTTGTTTGCTGCCTAAGGTAAATCGTTGCCTGCGTTGTTCCAAGTAAATTAATTAGCATCAGATTATAAGCAGCAATTCCCCTAAAAATAATATATATATTTTGCTGAAACTGTGCAGCTGAGAGAAAATGGTAAAGTGTTGCATAACTGTGAAGCTGCCAAATGAGGGTGGAAAAAATAAGCTTCTGCTTATTGGCATGGGGAAAAATAGTTGCATTCAGTGGAGAGTACTCATGAGAGTAAACTTCACAACGATTCTTAAGTTTGTCTCCTTGGAAGGCACCTAGCCTTTCCTTGTCAACCAGCACAGTATCTTAGAGATGATGGTATCCAGATGATTTAATTCTAGCTACAAACACTGGGGAAATTTCACTCTGTCCCAAACATCTGCTAATTTCAAAGGATGAGCATGCATTTTTCCATCCTCTGTATTTTCCACTGCTGTATGTATTTCTCCTGTGGTTTCAAATAGAGAATTTAAGCTATATTGTGAAGTTTTATTTACCTTAGTCTATAGTTTCCAAACGTTCTGAGTTCCTACTAAGAAAGCGAATGGTATTCTTGGCTGCATTAGGCAAAATATCACTAGCATGTCAAGATGGGTGATTATTCACCTCTATTCAGCATTGGTGAGGCTGCACCTGGAGTACTGTGTCCAGTTCTGGGTCCCCCAGTGCAAGAGAGACCTGGACATACTGGAAAGAGTCCAACAGAGGGCCACCACAATGGTCAAAGGACTGGAGCACATCTCCTGTGAGGGGAGGCTGAAAGAGTTGGGACTGTTCAGCCTGCAGCAAAGAAGGCTTGAAGGGAGGATCTTACTGATTTGTATAAATACCTGAAGCGAGGGTGCAAAGAGGACAGACCTATGGTATTTTCAGTGATGCCCAGTGCCAAGAGTAGAGGCAGTGGGCACAAACTGGAACACAAGAGATTCAGTCTAAATGTCAGGATACAATTCTCTACTGTACTGGTGACGGAGCACTGGCACAGGTTTCCCAGCAAGGTTGTGGAATCTCCTTTCGCGCAGATCTTCAAAAGCTGCTTGGACATGGCTGTGGCAACCTGCTCTAGGTGTCCCTACTTAAGCACAGAGGTTTGGACCAGATGAGGTCCTTTCCAACCTTAGCCATTCTGTGATTCACTGTAATTCTTAATTCTGTTTATGAATTTAACAACTGAATCACAGTTGACCTACAAAGTTTCAAAAAGAGTAAGTTTGAATTTAGATTTGCTTCAGATTTATCTTGCTAACTGTCTTGGTAGCCAATGCACTATTTGTAGGTCGGAAAAAATCAGCTATTTCAGAAATAGATTAGTTTAAAAGGAAAACATTGATGCATTGTGAAAACTTTTGTTATGTCTGCAAGCTTCACTAGTTATTACTGAATGTATTCTAACGTTTTGATAAATGCAGTATCTAACCATTTGCATATTTCTATTTATCCCAGGATCAAGGAGGTTTGGGAATTGCCATTAGTGAAGAAGACACAATTAATGGAGTAGTTATTAAGAGCTTAACAGATCATGGTGCAGCAGCAAAGGTGTGAGAACATTTTAAATCCATATAGGGAATGAAAACGGTTTTTGGAGTAGCATTTGTAGCACTCATACTTTTTTTTCTATTTTGTTTCCAGGATGGAAGAATCAAAGTTGGGGATCAGATCCTGGCAGTGGATGATGAAATTGTTGTGGGCTATCCAGTAGAAAAGGTGCTTCTGAAGTATCAAGAATAGCGTAGAAATCACACCACTAAATATAGGAGATGAATGTGTCCAGAACCAATAAGGTTTTTGTGACTCTACTCTGATTTTATTTTCAAAGCTGTCTAAAGAACCAAAGATCTACAGGCTTTGTCTGGATAAGGAAACTACTGCAGAATAGGATCAAGCCTGCATTTAGAGCTCAGTTGCTATTTTGTATTAATGCACTACACAAATAGTCTTTCTCTGCATTACTGATGTGAATTTTTTTTTTCCCTGTGGTTCAGATCAGATGAATCAGAGGCACTTAGATGTGGGATAAAAGGCATGAACTATTGCTGAATAATGTGTTTTCATATCTAACACTTCAAAAGTATTAGAAACAGTAAAATTGTTATGTCTGTATTATACATGTTAAATTGCATCAGTGGTAAATTAGGTCATGTACTGTACTTATACATGGGGAGGGTCTGTAACAATCACTGTGTTATATTCCAAGCCTGATATTTTAACCCTTTGGAGAAAGCTATTTCCCTTTCTAAATAACAGTTTGATGGAGTTTCAGGGAAGCTAATTGAATAACTTCAGCCAGATCTGTCCCACAGTTAACTCTGACGCTGTTTATTATCAAAGCATCAATATTTGTCCTTGTTCATTGCCAAGAAAACCTTCAGGATTGTGACTTCTAGCTCCAGTTTGGAGAACAGTTATTTTTCTGTATTTTTGTTTTATAAGTGACACTCCAGCTATATTCTTCATCAGCTTTTCTCTTCATCTTTCAGTTTATCAGTCTCCTGAAGACATCCAAAACCATGGTGAGGCTTACAGTCAACTCAGCAGAGGCAGGTAGCCTGACTACAGCATCAGTCAGCACTGCCCCAGCAGAGAAGAGGAATATCCAACCACCAGCAACTGTCCCCTCTTCCAGCTCACCTGAACCAGAAGCAGTCAAAAGTAAGGTTCTCCTTGTTTGTCTAACTTCACTAGAGTTATGAGATAAAAATGAAGACCTAGCTTGTAAACAAATTCTCTCTTTTTGTATGCACTCAACTGTTTTCTGAACTTCAGTTTCTAGTATTTCTAGATTACAGATCCATCTAAATAAAGCAGTAAGGCTCCAAACCGAAGACCTACCTCTTGCTTTCCCACTGGCCTGTTTTAGAGTTGGAAGAGTGGAGGGATTTCCTCTTGCATCCCAAAGGCTGTGTAGCAAGTGCTTGTATCATGGATGTCTAGAAGTGGGAGCCATTTTCTTTAAAGCAGAGAGAAAACTCACCTCATCTTTGTTAGAGCAGAAGAATGATTGAGGCTGTCTCACTGTTTAGAACTACCTGAATTTAAATCTTCCCCTTTCAAATGGAGACTTGAGATGCAAGTGATTGATGATAGTTACTGGTTAAGCAACACACCACTAAGAAGGTAATAGCTTAATTGACTAATGGAGACCTCACAATTAATTCATATGTACATCACTGCAAGTATTGCTGAGTCATGTTTCTATTGACTAATAGTAGTAGTAGTATTGATACACAATTATATCACTACTAAGTTCATAGAATCATAGAATATCCTGAGTTGTAAAGGACCCAAAAGGAGCATCAACTACAACTCCTGGGTCTGCACAGGACTATCCAAAAATCAGATCATATGTCTGAGAGCGTTGTCCAAATGCTTCTTGAACTCCAGTAGGCTTGATGTCCTGACCAGAGTCCAGCCACCCTCTCTGTCAGGAACCTTTCCCTAACACCCAGCCTGAACCTCCCGTCAGCTTCACACCATTCCCTCAGGTCCTACCACTGGTCACCAGCGAGAACAAATCAGAACCTGCCTCTGCCTTCCCCGGTGAGGAAACTGTAGGCCACCATTAAGCCTCCCCTCATTTTCTTCTAGGCTGAACAAACCAGGCAACTTCATCTGCTCCTCATACATCTTCCCTTCTAGACCCTTCACCATCCTTGTAGCCTTCCTTTGGACACTCTAATAGTTTTATGTCCTTTTTGTACTGTAGTGCCCCAAACTGCGCACAGTATTTGAGGGGAGGCTGTGCCAGAGCAGAGGAGAGCAGGACAGTCCCTTCCCTCGACCAGCTAGTAATGCTGTACTTGATGCACCCCAGGGTAAGGTTGGCACTCCTGGCTGCAAGGGCACACTGCTGGTGCGTATCCAACCTACCATACAATGGAACCTCCAGATCCCTTTCTGCAGGGCTGCCCTCCAGCCTCCCATCCCCCAGTCGGTGCATACAGAGACAGTTGTCCTTTCCCAGGTGTAGAATCTGTCACTTGCTCTTGTTGAACTTCATATTGTTGGTGATTGTCCAGCCCTCTAATTTGTCTCTAATGTCTCTGCAAGGCACTCTCAAGGAAATCTACAGCTCTTAGCAGTTTAGTATTATTTGCAAACTTTTACTCAAAAAATTTGTGTGATCACACATAAATTAATACATAAAGATGTAAGTTGTAAGGAACTTTTTAACACCATATACACTATAGAAACTTATAGTAATTGTGGCTTTAACTTTATATATATTATTTATGTATGGTAACATCTTTAAACTAAAAGAGGGTAGATTAGCTATACGGAAGAAATTCTTTGCTATGAGGGTGGTGAGGCACTGGAAAGGGTTGCCCAAAGAAGATGTGGATGTCCCATCCCTAGGAGTGTTCAAGACCAGGCTGGATGGGGCTTTGAGCAAGTTGGTCTAGTGGGAGGTGTCCCTGCTTGTGGCAGGGAGGTTGGAATGAGATGATTGTTAGGGTTGCTTCCAACCCAAGACATTCTATGATTCTATGATATTTACACCTTGAGATATACGGCTTCCAAAAGCTGTGTCAATGGTCAGTTAAAAGTGCGACTGGTGTATAGAAGTTCTTGTTGAGGGGTTCTAGATATAATGGTGTGTGTGTACAACCTTTGGTTGACCAAGTACTGGTAGACTTGGAAAATACCACTGTATTTCACATTCTTTCTCATGGTACAAATCTGAGTCTGAGACAGAATATTTAGTTAGCTGGACCTTGACTTAGCCCATTACAAAAGGGTAGGACTGACATCTTTGCATCCATGTATGTAATACATTGTATGCACTTTATTTGTCTGTGATCTGTGTTGCAGAGTTACTGGTATAGATATTTAATTATCTCTGAAATAGCATTTGTTGTGTACAATAGCTTCTTTGGCTATCCAAACTCTAAGAGTTTGTAGGTAGTACAAATATAGCATGTTGTATGTGATACTATCTCAGTAAACTTAAAACTGTGATCCAGGTGCTTGTTGACCTAGAAACAGGACAACTGCTATTAAAACCACAGGACAGTACTTGACTGAGGGCAAGGGAGGGTGGTATTATGTGGGCATTTTGAAATAAGTATGTTTCCTGTAGATTGACTCTTGAGCTCTTACTGTAGAGTATGGACTCTCAAAATGATATTTTAAAGTCACTCTTCTGATACTAAGCTGTCTTACCTAGGATGTTTAGTTAATCCTGTAACTAGGATATTTAATTTTGTTTTAGATACAAGCAGATCTTCAACTCCAGCCACACTAGCTTCTGACCCCACTACTTGTCCCATTATTCCTGGATGTGAAACAACCATTGATATCTCCAAAGGACGGACTGGTCTTGGTCTGAGCATTGTTGGAGGAGCAGACACTTTGCTGGTTGGTTGGAAAAATACCTGTTACTCACATGAAATAATAATATAGAAATGAAAATATCTGTTAGAAGAGATTTTGTCTTCATTTGTTCTGTGGCACTTTTATAGAAAGTTACTAAGGATCAGGAAAAAAAAAGAGAAAAAAATAAAAAAGCACTTTTAAGATTGAAAGTATAAGTGAACTTCTTAAATATTTTGGTAATTTGTCATTATTCTGACTTTTTTAAAACAATGAATTTTAGCAGGAATTTTCTGTAGCTCTTGCTTCAAAGTTAGGGGCATTTTCTTTCACTATGCAATTTATTTTTGTTGCTTATCCACAGGGAGCAATCATTATCCATGAAGTATATGAAGAAGGAGCAGCATCAAAAGATGGGAGACTGTGGGCTGGAGATCAGATATTAGAGGTGCACTTACTTCTTTGGTCACTGTTTATTTTCATTTGCTAGCTAGACATCTTTCATTTGCCTGTTGGAAAGTCCTGTATATTTCATCTATGTATGCTTTCATTGTAGGTGAATGGGATTGACCTCAGGAATGCCACACATGATGAAGCAATAAATGTCCTCCGACAGACTCCCCAAAAAGTTCGTCTGACGGTGTACAGAGATGAGGCCCAGTACAAGGAGGAAGATATGTATGATGTACTCATTATAGAGCTCCAAAAGAAGCCTGGCAAAGGCCTTGGCCTGAGTATTGTTGGGAAAAGGTATGAACATACACGGACAGTCAATGTCTGGGACTTGGTCACTCGTGTGTTTCTGTTGGGGTGCTGTGCTCAAATCCTGTAAAGGCAGTACGTGTCATTCTTGTGCCATTCCTAGAGGAACTAGCCCAACATGACTCATCAGAAAAATGAGACAATATTCATTGAGTTCCCAACTGCAAGCCATAAAAGTGACCCTTAAACAATATTGTAATTCAGAATTCATGTGTGTATTTACAGAAATGATACGGGGGTGTTTGTGTCAGACATCGTCAAAGGAGGAATAGCAGATACAGATGGGAGATTGATGCATGGAGATCAGATACTGACTGTGAATGGAGAAGATGTTCGAAATGCTAACCAGGAGGCTGTTGCAGCTTTGCTAAAGGTATCAGGAAAACGTGAGATGGTTAAAAGTGAAGAATTGAGATCCAGATTTTTGAAAGCTTAAGTTTTATTCAGCCTGTGTTCAGACTGTTGCTGAGATGTCAGGGAGAACAAGCTTTGGATCTGAATTTAAATTCGTGAAGGCTAGAGCATTCAGATTTTCATACTTCGCCTGATAAAAGTGGGAATAGTGGTAGCACAGACTGCCATATCTTTATAGGGCAATAAAAGACCATTACCTAGAGAAACCCAGAACTTAATACTGTATTTTATCCGACAAACGCCTATTTGTTTAACTATCTCATATTTTTAGAAAGATACTTAGAACTGGCTTTAAATTATACAGAACTCATCAGTGTAGTTGTGCCAGAAAGTGGTTGCTTTCACAGTTGTTAATGTTCATCTTTTCTTTTTTTTTTTTTTTTTCTGTGTATGTCTTGTGTCACATTACATCCATTAAATTTTATAATGCCTTTCTCAGTGAGCAAGGCATCTAGGGTAAGAAATCACTCTCTCACAAAGATAACTGAAGTAACCTCCTGGCTGCCGTTCTCAGAACCAGAATTCCTGTTCTCAGTAAATATTGTGTTTCTGATCTCCTCCATTTCCAAATCAGAATGAAGTCATACATACAACAGTTCCTGTGGTCTGGCAGGAAGTCCAGCTGGTCAGCCAGTTTGTCTGTTTTCCATACAGAGTTTGAGACATTCAGTTGCATGTCAGGATTCTGTTGAGTCAGCATTTTCCAATGAAAACGCTCCACTGGAAAAAATTTAACAGCCTTTATTGATAGCTGACTCTTGGGTATGTAGACATAATCATGCTTCTTTGCATTATTTTAAAAGGTATATTTTTGCAGGTCTTAAATAGTTCCTCAAGCCTTTTTTTTTTTTTTTTCTAGGGTATGCTCTTTTTATATATATATATATATTTTTTTTTTTTTTTTCAGTGTGTGACCATAATTGAGTATGTCACAGCTGCATCTGTGTTCTGATAGTGAACTTGTTGATGTAATCCTTTGGGGTAATAGTACTTTCCAATTCTTACCTGATACTTTATTTTATATAAGGATATAAGGACAATGGGTTTCTTCTTCACGTGCTGCACTTTGACGAAGTATTTCTTCCTCATATGCTGCACTTTTACATCTCCTCTTAATTAAACTGCCGCTTCATTTGGAAAGTTTCTATCATTTTTGTTAGTTGGCAAGCATTTTGGAGTATACAATTGAGTATACTTAATTAATAGTCTCACTTATTATTTTCATGTTTAAGTTTTTGATACTTCATCCCACTCAGTGGTACTTGTAAATAATTGTCCTGGCCATGAGAAATGTGGTGTCTAAAATATCTCAGATATTATTAATGGTTCTGTTTCTTTCACACAGTAAAAATGGATAAAAGCATGATCACTCACACACAGGCAGTCATCATTTTTAGTTCAGATATCAGTTCTGTTTTCATTCACAAGTGAATGATCTAGAGCGAGTTGTCTTGAATTGCCTAAAATGTATTTTGTTAGAAAGTTATTTACAATCTTTGTAAAATCCAAATGTATTTAAACTGCCATAAAACCACAAGAATGTGTGAAAATTCCTCCCATTCTTGCAGTGTTTCTTGTTATGTATCCCCCAAATATGTGAAAAGTTGGTAGTTTTTCTTCCACTCATTTGACTTTAGATCTATCAAATAGGAGACTTCAGGAAAAAAAAAAAAAAGTAAGGAGACAGAATGTGAAGTGATTTACTCACAAGTTCAGATGGAAAGTATTACATCCCACTTTCACACATAATAACTTCAAAATCTCATTTGTGGGCTTGCATTTTATGTGAGGATGTGGTAATTTTACAGGAGGAAAGCAGCAGGAAAGACTGTTTATGTTTGAGCCCTGATCACATCTTTTCCAGGACATGAAGAAGTCAGTATTACTTAAAAAAATAAAAAGTAATTTAATAATAAATCTCTCCTAGTATCAGCTCTAAGAGATTATCAATAGTATATGCTAGCTACAGAGGTTTAGAAACCCTATTTGAATGGGTATATTATGTTGTTGAGTTTGATATATTGGTCTGTTTCTTACTGTGAATTTTCTGATAAATTTTTGAACCTCTCTTAGGGTAATACAGCTAAGGTATGATAAATAAAGGCAGACATCTGTAACAGTAAATTCTTTGGTTGCATAGGTACCAGAGATCATAATAACAACTTCCCAGTGGAAGAAAGGGAAAAGCAAAATAGCAACGATACTTTGAAATTTCTGTATTTAAATATGTTGCAGATAGATAGATGTTCTTTTGACACTACTTATATTATTTTGGAAGTCCTATTTTCTGAAGTGTTTTTGTGATAACACCTTACCTATCTGTTATCAAAATAAGCCTAACATCTTGGTTTCTAGATGTTTGATTGCGTGGTGAATTTTCATCTGAGGTAGGTATTTATACATGAAATGCCTAATAGTATATTTAAGAACTCAATGCTTAATGGAAGCATTGGAATGGATTTTCCAATGTGCAATCAATCCATATCACCCAAGTTCCTCTTGGGAGTCAGATACAGAAAGGTCTCTTAAACTACAGATAGATGTTTGGAAAACCTCCCACCCAAAATCTCTTTAGTTACATCAGTACGGATCCATATTAACAGGTAATTTCAAGAGTGGGAGAGAGATTGCTAACTACCACTTTAAATACCACACTATCAGCTATATCAACAGAAATACTAATTAATACTTGGAGGTTTTGTACTGTTTTAGTGCTTATCATGAAAATACTCCACTTTTATTATTCTTTGAAAAATGTCATCTTCAAAGTACATGTTAGCATTACTATTTAGAAGCCAAGACTACTACTCCTTAAAGAAAAGGTAATGGAATTAGGCTTCATAAGTAGTCCTCACATCTGTATTAGAATACTGTTTAATCCGAAAAGTTCTCAGCTCTGTATTGAATATCATTCAATAGTATCATTCAGTCATAGTTGGTATGGTTCTGGTCCTGTCACAAACTCTGTCTTTTCAGTTCTCACCACAGGGTTGTTAGTCCTGTATTTTCCCCTCTGTCCGTACTTTTTTCTTCTTCTACCATCTAATAAGTGACTTAAGTGTTGTTGTTGGCTTTAATGTTGTAGATACAAGAGGTGTATTAAAAATGACTCTTTCTTTAGTGTTCGTTAGGTACGGTAAGACTAGAGGTTGGAAGAATAAAAGCTGGTCCATTCCACTCTGAGAGGAGAACATCCCAGAGCAGCCAGGTTTGTAACTGTAAAACTGTTTAGTCTGGAAGAAAAAAAATGTGGTTAAATAGTGAAAGCAAAAAAAAAATAGTTAATTTTATGATGAAAATTATTTTCCATGTACTTTGTAGCTTTTTGGTAGCCATTTTACATGTTCATTTTAGCTAGTTGTATCAGTTAAAGACGTGATCCAGCCAAGAGTTCATTCCAGAAATAGTAGAGTAGATATTATAGTAGAGTAGATAGTAGAAATAATAGAGTAGATTCCAGGCTCTACTGTGTTGTCTAGTCTGATTCTTAGAGCTCTTGCTTGGGAAGTAGGAAGAGCTGATTGTCTTCGTTACCAGAACAAGTTGATGTAGGGTTTAAACCTTTTACCTGGAGAGTGCTGAGTGCAATGGAGTATTGTTTCAGTAATCTTACTGAATTTCTCTATACCTTTCATATTCTTACCATAATCTTGGTCACAAGAAGCAGGAAACCTTCACCCTTTCTGTCAGGCTTTTCCTAAGTTTACTTGTTTTATTGTTGTTTTAATGTTGTTTAATGTTATAACTCACATCAGTTTCTGCATTTGAATGCATCCTTTATGTGGTCGCAGCTCTCATTGTGATTCTGTGCCAATGTATGTATTGGGATTTCCAGTAGGAGCTATTGAAATGAGAGAGCTCACAACTTACCTTAAAACTTTTTGTAGTTATAAACCAGGTGTACATCACCATCACTATTGTCAGTGATTGAACATAGATGTAAATAGTTTAAGGTGAATCCTAATTAAACTGCGACTTTTTCTTTCTGAAATTTGAAGTGAATAGGTTAAGAATGGTTAAGGACTAAGTGTCAGTATCTCTTCAAAAGATAATGCCAGTCCAGACAAAAATACACAAGCTCTGTGTGGTATTAATCTAAGCTATTAAGTAAGAAGTTCACAATGTTGAATGTTTAGAAGAGTCGGTAAGAGTCAATGAACTAAAACTACTGTGAGCCATGTTGTTCCTTTACATTGTCCTGAGGCTGTAGTGTAAATTCTGTAAATTGTTTAGGGGAAGCTGGAAAATTGTTTAGGTGAAACCGAGTGGAGAGTCCGATCTTAGTTTTAGCTTATGGAGTGTCTGGATGACTGTGTGGATACACGTGGGGATGTGTAAAGATTTGTCTTTTGTATTGTGTCCCTACCTTGATAATGGTGGCTGTCTTATTCACCAGAAAGTCTTTGAAGTGATGAAATATGTAGAAATAAGGGGACAGTCTGGCCCTCAGAAGCAAACTGTTGCATGGGTCTGTAATTACGCAATCTCTGTTGGTCTAATGACATGTTTCAAACAAGGAGCCTTCCAGAGTGTCCAGGAAGCATACAGAGGTTCAGTGTATCAGCTTTAACTGGGCACAGAAAAAGTAGTAAGAAAAATACACTGAATAAAAAATATTTTTAATAATAATAATAAATAATAAAAATATTTTGTAAAATACACTGAATACAATGGGTTACAATTTTATCAAATTGGGACTCTGAAACTGCTTTCTAATCCCAGTGTAACACTGTATTTAGGTCAGTGAAGGAAGTGGCAGTCTCTCGTCCTTCAGCTTTCCAGCTTCTGGTTCAAGTGCACCTGAGGTCTTTGAAAGTGGTCTGAAGAAAAATACCTGTAAGTTTTTATGGCCCTTTCACTAATTTATATCTGTATATTGGTAGCTGAGATCTGCTTTCTCTAATACATAGTCATTGTATACTATAGGCCTGAAAGTGATTCCTTAGTCATTAAAATGTTGCAGGTGTGGTGTTTATTATACAGTACGTCATATATCTCTTTGAATCACTTTTTTATAAAATAAACTAACAGGTGTTACATCAGCAGTTTAGATGCTGAGAATCTAAGTTGAGCGAGAACTATTTTTGTTAAATCTTAATGTGTCTTCAGTCAAGCTGTCTTGACTCATTCATGGAAAGTACGTGGTCAATTCCGGATACTACATTAAATTAGAATAGCTGTGTAATAGCTCTCTAGTGCTCAGATTTACACCAGTTACTTGTGACCCAAGTATCGCTATCAAATAATAGTTTCTATTCTATAAGCATTGCTTAGCAATTTACTCCAATAGTTGTTTAAATTGAAAGAATGAATGACTTTTTCACCCATTCTAGAAGTATTTCAGTGCTATTAATTTAATGGCAGCTGCTTTCAAAATCTGTGTTGAAATGTATGTCTGTAATGAAGCAGCAGAAAGCTAGAATCATCACAGTGGCTTGGATGACTTTAATGGAAAAGTTTCTTTTATATACTAGTTTAACTTTTCTTTTTAAATTTATCTGACAACAGCTTCTGAAATACAGGGATTAAGAACAGTTGAGATAAAAAAGGTAAGTTACAGCATAAAGTGGTATGTATCAGGAAAGGTTCTGTAGATGTTATGTGTATGTAAAGGAGGAAGTCTGGCCACCCAGTTAATCATTAGAGGGAGGAACTGATGTGGCAATAGTTAAGTCATTTGTCTACTGGTTTTACTGATCTCCACTGCCCGTATTTTTAAGTAAACTAAGTGTGACTTCCACCATCACATTTTGTGACCTGTTTTTAAAGCAAATAGAGAGAGAATTAGTAACAGTGTTACCAAACAGAGTTAAATCCAGGCAGTAGTAGTGAAGCCAAGGGAACTGTACTAAACTTGCAAGTCCATTGTTTTGTATTTCACATTTGTTTGACATGTATTTTTAATAGATAGGCCTTTACATGACAGCTGCCAGTTTTTCAACTGGGTTTCAATTACCTTTCTCATTGACGGTAGCATAAGATCTAAGTTACAGACTGCTTCTGATTGTCTAAAACACATGTATTTATTTGACTTTGCCTGGGATCCAGTTTCCTTGATTACGCAGATTGTATTTAACTGTTCTGTTTTTAACGTTGAATCTGTGAATACCGATCTATGATAGCGATTTTGGTGGTTAGGTAGTTGAGCATTGTACAGCAGTGAATAACTGGTTTTGTTGTTCAATAGTGGGACACTAGGGGGAGCATAAAGATTAATTCTCATCTACAGCAGGTTCCTAGTAGGAGACTGATAATAAAGGACAATCAATCCCATCTCTACAGTTTCCCTGCCAGGCAAATGCTGACATTAAGGGTTTGATGTTGACTTCTGTAAGTATTCAGTTTGGTTAAGAAAAAACATATAACTGAGTCAGTAAATTGTCACCCTCCACTGATGGGAAGAACTATGTATTGTGCACTCTGTGCTTTTCCAAAATATATTAACTTTAAAAAATGGCTTGAGACAGGCGTATTCTGATTTTCATAAGATAGGATTTTTATGAAATTTTTAAGGTAAGCCTGCAATTCTCTATGTATTTTTCTTTCAAAAAAAAAAAAATCTTCTTTTTTTTTTCATTACAATAATAGGGCCCTGCAGATTCACTAGGAGTGAGCATTGCTGGAGGTGTAGGAAGTCCCCTTGGAGATGTTCCTATATTTATCGCCATGATGCATCCAAATGGACTTGCAGCTCAGACTCAGAAACTCAGAGTAAGTTAATTGTTAAGAAGGTTATAAAGATTGCATGGGTACTGCACAATAATTACTCTAGACAGGTAATAAGGTAGCAGTTTAATGATGCAGTCATGATTGCTTCTGGCTGTGACAAGAATTTTTTCTATTTGGATTGACAATAAAGTAACTCAGATTGGTGACACGGTAAAAGGTAATTGCTGAAAGATATATTAACTTGGGAAGGAAGTCCTAAAGAAATCTTGGATCATATAGCCGATAAACTTGTGAAAATTCAAAGTAGGAAGCCTAGTACAGAATGATGGATTCTCTAAGTGAGCTACACTGTTGAGTCTCGTGGTCATTCCTGTATGTATGCAGTCTGTTTCATATCTCATGTTCTCTGTGCTTACCTGTCTTAGGATAGAGAATTCTTTTTCAGATTCCAAGTCAAAGTAAGTAGTCTTAACTCACACAGCACTTAAATGTGTACTGTATTCAATTTATATCAGAGGTTGTTGAATTTGACTAATATTCCTTGGAAAATAGACAGTGTTATTTCAGGATGAATTTAAATATATATATTTCAGGATGAATTTAAATATAAAATATATATATATATAAATATATATAAATATATCTTAAGATAATGTACTACTTCAACCTGTCTGTATTCAGATGATTTTCCATATCCTTCTAGAATATTAAGATTAATTCTGTAAAGAACAATTATTATTTTTTACACTGAATACACTAAACTTAAACACTGATCTGCTAATTTTGATCTCATATTTTCTACTCTTCCGTCACTTCACTATGTAGTTCAATGATGTTGTGCCTTTGAGAGAAGTGTACCATGCACTCTTCCTACTTTCTTTCTTCCTGTCCTATGTCACTGATAAATTGTAGCTAACTCCAAGTACTCAAATCTGCTATTATTGAAAGAAAATGCCAAATAAATCTATGTAAATAAACTTGTATTGATAGTTACGTTTTCTACATTTTCTTCTGCAGGTGGGGGACAGGATTGTTAACATCTGTGGAACATCTACTGAGGGCATGACTCACTCCCAAGCTGTTAGCCTCTTAAAAAATGCTTCGGGCACTATTGAGTTGCAGGTAAAAAACAAAAACAAAAACAAAAAACCTCCAGTGACATTTGGAATATTTTCTGAACATTAGTTGCTATGATGTATTATTTTAGTATCAGCGTTCTTATTTTACTGGCTTTTTTTTTAACTCATTTTACTGAACTCTGTTCTTAGGTTGTAGCTGGAGGAGATGTGAGTGTCATAACTGGTCAGCAGCAGGAGCCACCTACGTCCAGTTTTACATTTGCAGGACTGACTTCAACCAGCATTTTTCAGGATGATTTAGGGTCAGTAAATACATAATAATACAGTCTATGTAGCCAGCTACTTGAGGTGGAACTCAGCCTAAAATGCTTACAAATTGTTTTGTTTTGTTTTTTTTCCCTGCTGTAGAATTAAAATGTGATTTGATTTCTTTTTAAATACGGCTTTCTTCATTTCACTGAGCCTAGGTACCTAAGATTAGTTGATACACCCCAAATTGCTGTTCTCAGACTTCCATAGCAAGGTTCTTTCCACAGTGGTACTTTCGTTTCTATAATGTACTTTTTTAGCACTAGGCTATCAGAAAAAAATAACTTTCATGGTATACAAGTGTTAACACTTCTGGTATACTACAAGGCACAGCTATGTAAACAAGTATTGCCTCAGATTATGTCATAAATCTGAGGCATTTTTCCAGGAACAGGGAAAGAGAGAATGGGGTTCTTTAGGCACACAAACCTACATTAAAAGGTAGAACTTCAAAATTCATGTAGTCAAAGTTTATGTGTGGAGATATACCTACGAGTTGTCTGTATAAACACATACATGCAAATAAACAATCATAACTCAGAGTAGAAGAGCAGCAATTAAATCTTGCAACATAACGATTGGCTGCTAATTTTGGACTTTTTTTAGGAGGCATAAAGGGTTCCAGGATTTTTAAAGGTGTTTGCTAGGAAGATTGTACCATGAGGTACATTTGTAGTTATAGAGGAAATGGAAGTGCATTGCTTAACTAGAAAGAAAAAATGTTTTTGGTTGAACATTATACATGTTAAATCATAAGTTCAGACAACATAGCAGCGCTCTTTTTCCCTTTCATTAGGCCTCCTCAGTACAAGACCATTACTCTGGATAGAGGACCAGATGGCCTGGGCTTTAGTATTGTGGGGGGATATGGCAGTCCTCACGGAGACTTACCCATTTATGTGAAGACAGTATTTGCAAAGGTAAGTGTAGATTTGTTCAGTCAATCCATTTATTAGTTCACGGCAGCCACTTTCTTAAAGCATGGCCTGAGTTCGATGCCAAATGATTAACGGTTTCTCACAGCTTTTCTTGACCAGTGCAAGTTCTGATCAAAATGTGCTCGCATTATTTGAAAGATACGGTTTCAGGAAGATTCAGAATTTTTCAAGTGCATGAGACTCTGCATATGGCAGTCTTTTTCAACTCTCAAAACTGGAAATGTTTACATACTTTGAAAAACAACCCCCCTATCTTATGTTTAGAATTCATTTTCTTCAAGTAATAGAAGGGACCAATTTATTACAGCCTGAAAGGTAGACCAGCATAAAATAACTGAACTCACCTGGACCTTTGGAGAAGTTCAGGTACTGACTGGATTGTATGAGTATAGTCTGCCCTAGGGAACAGCCCTGAGTTAGACAAAAAATAAATGTAATGAAGAATCCCAAATATTTGTTGTAAGTCAAAGTTCACAGGTAGGTTTTGATTACTGGATTTCCAGTTTCTGGAAGCTATTTCAGGTCTTGAAAATCTTGCTGTTATGGTACCAGAGACTAGAAGTTATACTAGCTAGACCAACAGGATTAAAGTAATATAAAAATCCTCCAGATCCATCCTCTAGATCTAAGTGTTGTGAAAGTTAGAGAACGCAGGACATACTGCAGCACTAGCAGGCTGTTCTATGATTGACTGCAGTCAAATCACTCTCAATCAAAAAAGGTTTAAGGGGTTTTGTGTACTGTACCCATCTTATTCAGACCATTGGGACAGTGCGGCAGGGAGAAAAAGAAATGCACGAGTCTGCAATTACATGTTGTATTGTTTCAGGGTGCAGCTGCAGAAGATGGACGCCTGAAGAGGGGAGATCAAATCATTGCTGTGAATGGGCAGAGTTTAGAAGGGGTGACCCATGAGGAGGCGGTTGCTATTCTGAAAAGGACGAAAGGAACAGTCACTTTGACTGTTTTGTCATGAACTAGCTGCTGAAAGGGGTAGGATCGACAAGACTATATTATTTACATTCTGCTTAGCAAAGAGAATGGAAATGTTTGTATAGCCTTATTGCTCTTCCCGCTTCACAGGACTGTGTTACATCACTGAAGAAAAATAACATTTAACCATATTTTTGTATGTAATAGAAGTATTTCTCCTACTGTCAAACCACTGGGATGGAGTTATGTCACCTATGGCAAAGACATGAATATTTTTCCTAGTAATATTGTAATGAATACTTGTAAGACACTAAAAAAAAATGTTTTCATTAATAACCTCACAACAAAATTTAAATGTTTTGCTAAGAGGCTTTGAATATTTTAAATATGTGAGAACAATAAAGTCACTGAATCAACAAGGGGATGGCATGGGCAGAAGTAGTCAGAAAACAGAAATAAGATTATTGGAGAAATAAAGTATTAACAAAATACAGAATTTGGGGAACAGGAGGAAAAGCATGTAATGTGGAGGCACATAATTAATGGACTTTTTTTTTTCTATTACTCTACAATGACCAAGTAGAAGGAGTTGGG
The DNA here is from genome assembly GCF_009769625.2 of Cygnus olor. Classification (NCBI taxonomy): domain Eukaryota; kingdom Metazoa; phylum Chordata; class Aves; order Anseriformes; family Anatidae; genus Cygnus; species Cygnus olor. The sequence goes on from NC_049198.1 coordinate 33,699,752, forward strand.
AGGGGATTTTTTGTTGTGTTTAGTTTGGGTTTTTGCTTGTGTTTGAATTGTGTTTTTGATGGTGGGGATTTGTTCTCAGGCTGAAAAATTTATTTGCTAGTGGAGACTTATCCCGGTGAGTGAGAGTGCCCAGCAACTGCAGTATTAGAAGGATTAAACTTTTCTTTCATAACAGTAGTTTTTTTCTAGACTGTGTGGGAGTGAAAGCAACCTCCCTAGTGTGAAATGTGTGTAAGCAAAAGTTGTCCTCTTGCAATGGGCAAGGCTAAATACTGTCTTAGTGCCGAAGTTTCTGAATGCTGCTTGAATCAGAGCTGTGAACAAACTGCTCAGGATATATTTACTTAGCTGAATATACGGCCTTGTGGATATAAGTTAATACAATGCAGAAGATGTTAGTGTTACAGTGTTGCTTGTCATTATAAAATAAATATCAGCAAAGATAAGGTCCTTCCTGGACTGAGGAGGGCTATAACCAGGGGTTGATGGTGGGTAGAGGGCTGAAGATCAGTTCCAGTGGAGAAGAGGGGAGCAGTGAGACAGCAGTGAAAGTCTTTGCATCAGCGTCAAGCAGAAGAGGACAGCTGAGGGTCACAAACATTATTTGGGGGTTGTTAATTTAAGAGGAGCAAATGCAAGATATTGTCTGGTAAATAAGATGCAGCCATGAAGCTGTTATTTGGATAGCAGAGTTGTCAATAAATTTATCAACATCCTCAGTTTACTAAGAAGTCTTTAAAACTTTATCCCGAAATCATACCTACTGATACCACTGGCTGATTGTAGTCTGCCTTTGGCTCTGCTTCTTCAAAGTGGCTCTTCAGAATCTGGCAGATAAAGCACACCTTGCCCATGATTTACCTTCCTGCATAAAAATGCCAGTAAATATGTTGAAGGTGAAATACACCTAATTAGCATGCTATATACTTCCTGTAGCAGCAAGACCATGTTGATTAGCAAAAAAAAAAAATATTGCAGCAAGAAGGTCAGCACATCAGTTGTCATTTAAGAGAACTCTCTGAACAGAAAATGCAGGCAGTGGTCAGGCAATTATTAGAGGAAGATGTGAAAGACTAGCATTTGTATTAGTGAGAAACAAAAACAGTATTAGGAATGTCTGTGAAATAGTATTAACAAGCTGGTATCTAGATCTAAGCGAGTTAACTAAAACCAAACAAAAACAAACACAAACAAACAAAAAACTTCATCTCATTAATTGTTCTAGAAGTTACTGTGATTGGCAAAAAATGAAAGTACACAGATGGTACCATTACTGGCTGTTGTTACTGAATTGTTCTTGTGTACTTATTCCTTGGTTAGAATAAGAGATGCATACATTGGAGTGTGTAAGGTCGCTTTAAATAGTATCTATATTTGTAACAGAAGTAGTGTACAGATATTTTGTTACTACTGTTGTGTCTAAATGGGGGATTTAATTAAATAAATAGCAAACTCTCAGTGATGAAGAAATAAAGTTGCAGGTGCGTTTCTGGTGTGTGCTGGCTTTGTTCATTTCGTTGTGAAAGATTAATCCAAACTTTTTAATTAATAACAAGAAGTTAATGATATTGCTCTTTGTGTGAGCCATCTAGTAAAAACTGCTTTATTTGGATTTTCAGATTTTAACTTCACTCACAGTCTTTTAGCACATCAATAAGACAAGATACCAAAACTATTTAGAAATGAATAAGAGAGTGCCTTGCTTGTTTAAAACAGACAGTATTTAATCATTTCTCAGTCTGCTTAAAAAGCAGTCTGTTGGGTATGGTTCTTGACACGAGCAATCAAAACACTGAGCTGAGCAGCCTGGAATATTGCTTTTAGCCGTGACCATGGTGCTGGTTCAGAGCACAGGATCTCCCTGAACCCCTGTGCCAGGACAGCTGTTCCATGACCACAACTTAGTGTCTGCTTTGCAATGGATTATGAGGTGTAATAAACTTAGCAGGCTTAGAGTGATTAGTTTACTTCATCATTTGGTATTCGGTGCATCTTTTCTATCACAGGGGTTAGTTCTGCAAGATGCTAGGTACTGGCACTGTTCTACTAAGTTCTCCTTTTGGTTATGTTAGTTTTTTGTTCATGTGACCGTGTTAACTTTGGGACTTGACAGGATTGGAGCTAAAAGGCTTGGGATCCTAAGGGCTCAAGCCCATTGTCTGTTCAAATACACATTCTTTTCTTTTAACTTAGGTCTAACCTATTCAGTGCCAGTGATCTTAGAGTGGTATTAATGAAAGAGACTGTCACGTTTTGTAATTGTGCATCTGGACAAAGGACAGCTGGCTCATGGGAATGCACAGATTTAATTCCTTGACGGTGACCGGATATCATTGGCATGGCTGCTTTCCCATTCCCCTGCTGGATTTTATTTCTGGGTTAGGTTTGTGGAAGCAATAGAAATTGTAATTGAAATTGTATGGAAATGGAATTGTAATTGTAAGTTGAGAGAATAAGCAGAAAATGATATATGTTCTATAGACTCAGACTTGCTGTGGTGGTTTTACCCAGTTGCACAGCCGAGCACCACTACAACCACTCTCTCACTCACCCTTCTCATAGGGAAGGGGGGAGAAAATTTGATGGAAAGGGCTCAAAGGTTGAGATAAAGACAGGTAGATCACCCAGTAATTATTAAGAGGCAAAACAGACCCAGCATAGGGAGACTGGAGAAATTTATTACCTATTATAACAAGCTAGAGAAGCAAGAAACAAAGAAAACAAACTAAAAATACCTCCCCCCATCCACCCTCTTCCACCCCATCCCCCTGAGTGGTGCAGGGGAACAGGGAATGGGGGCTGTGGTCAGTCCCTGATGCTTCGTCTCCGCCACTCCCTCATGGTCACTCTGTGCCCCTGCTCCACGTGGGGTCCCTCCCACGGGATGCCTGCGGGGGCTGCCCACAGGCAGCAGCTCTTCAAGAACTGCTCCCACATGGCTCCGTACCACGGGGTCCATCCCCCAGGAGCAAACTGCTCCAGCACGGGTCCCCCACAGGCGGCAGCTCCCCCCAGACCCCCTGCTCCTGCGTGGGCTCCTCTCCACGGGCTGTAGCTCCGGCCCGGGGCCTGCTCCCGTGGGGGCTCTCCATGGGCTGCAGCCTCCTCCAGGCCACCTCCACCTGCTCCACCGGGGGCTCCTCCGAGGGCTGCAGTGTGGAGATTTGCTCCATGTGGGACCCATGGGCTGCAGGGGGATCAGCCTGCTCTAGCAGGGGCCTCTCCACAGGCCGCAGGGGAACTGCTGCTGCGTGCCTGGAGCACCTCGTGCCCTCCTGCTGCACTGACCTTAGGGTCTGCAGGGCTGGCTCTCACTCCTCTGTCCCAGCTACTGTTGTGCAGCAGTTTGTTTGTTTGTTTGTTTCCCTTTCTTAAATCTGCTCTCCCAGAGGCGCAAATACCATTGCTTATTGGCCCAGCTCTGGGCAGTGGTGGGGCCCTTTGGAGCCATCTGGAGCTGGCCCTTATCTAACATGGACTGTGGACTCTTCTCACAGAAGCCACATATGCAGCCCCCTGCTACCAAAACCTTGCCAACCTTACCACTTATACCCACTACGCTTGCCCCTTCCCCCCAAAAAAAAGAAAAAAAAAAAGGGAAAGAAAAGATAAAAAGGTGTTCTTTGTTCTTGAGTGGCAAAAAGAGGCTTTGTTTTAGTGACAGAGACTTGCAAATAACGTGGAGGAGCTCGCTGTTTTTAATATTGTTTTGCAAGGCACGTCTTGTCTCAAACTGGCAGTGACATTGGAAGGAGGCTGGTTGTGGTCTCACCTTCCCCCCAACCTCCCCGTCTCTTTTCTTGCTTTTGAAAAATAAATCCTTTGAAGCATCTAAAATATTCATGTGTGGGGAGCACTTCTGTTTCAGGCACCATTTGAAACTGCTAAGAATAGACAAAAATTTTTACTTTCTTACAGATGCTGTTGAAACTGTGGACACTGATGTCCTCAGCACATTCAACACCTGCAGTATATATATAATTGTTTTTATTTCTTTCAGAATTGGAGACCATGCCTCTTCCACAAGAGCTGCATAGATCTTTACTTTAGTGCATTTTAGTTCATAGCCATTGTTGTAGGGTTATATGTTAGCTTGCAAACTTAATGCAGCTGATATTCAAGCAAATGCTGACAGCGGCAGGTTAGAGTAATACATTTTGAACACTGGAGAGCAGGAATCATATTCCATTATTAGGTATACTAAGTAGATTGAGCTTCCTAAATTTTTGCCGTAAGTTTTAATTTTCTTATGGTAAAATCTCCCTCAAAGTTATTGAAGTTTCTTGAAGCGAAAATGATCATTTTAAATGGGTAGAGAAAAACAGATGTTACTTCTCTTATTTCAGCATAAAGAAGAGGAAAATAACCTTGGATAAGCTACTGATCCTAAAAGCTGTTCAAGATACTACAATTATTCAAACTGGGTTATTAATTTTTATTAATTTTAACTTGAGTTTTTTTTAGTTTAGATCCAGTAGCAAATCAGTTTTAAAAACTGAAACAAGCAGGTTTTCACTTGACTCAAAAAAAAAAAATCTGGTTCGTCTGATTACTTTGTGGTCTCTTCATTTTTTGGTCCTCAGATAGGTAAATATATATATTATTACTATTTTTTTTTTTTTTGTGATTATGTCCAGGTAGTATTTGGATCACCTATGAAAATACCATCTGTGTTCTTAGCTGAAAGTGCTATACTGGATATTTTAAGTGCCTGCTGTTAGATGTTCATATCCATTTTACCCATAGATATAAAAATGAAAGGTTTTTAAGATGGAAGGCTTCAAAGTTGTCAGCACTTTTTCAAGTCTTCTGGTATTCCAGCCTTTGGCAATTTGACTACACTTCATTAAGTGTAGCTCTCAATTATTTTTCAACAGTCCTGGGAATCTGGAGAGGTCCCAGGCAACTGGAAGCTGGCAAATGTTGTCCCAGTTTTCAAGAAAAGTAAGAAAAAAAGACTCTAGTAATTACAGGCCTGTCAGTCTCATTTTAGTGCCTGGTAAAATTATGGAGATTATTCTGGGAGTGAATGAAAAACACTTGACAGACAATTCAGTCATTGGTCATAGCCAACATGGGTTCATGAGGGGAAAGTCCTGCTTAATGAACTTAGTTTCTTTTTCCAATAAGGTTACCCATCTAGTTGACCAAGGGAAAACAGTACATGCATTATTTTTTGATTTCAGCAATTTGGATTTTGTTACTCTTTCTCACAGTAGCCTTCTGGACAAAATGTCCAGCATATAGCTAGACAAATACATGATACGATGGGTGAACAGATGGCTGATGGGTCAGGCTCAATGGGTTATTGTAAATGTGGTTACATCATGCTGGCAGCCAGTCACTGGTGGGGGTCCTCAGACTTCCATTTTAGGATGAGCTCTCTTCAATGTTTTTATAAATGTTTGGGCTGCAGGACTCAAATACATACTGAGTAAGTTTGCAGATGATACTGGACTAGGAGGAGCAGTTGACTACCTTAAGTGTGGAGAGGCCTTGCAGAGAGATCTCTACAAATTAGAGGGCTGGGCAATCATAACCATGTGAAATTTAATGAGAGGAAGTGCCATATTCTGAACAACCTGGAATGTGTCAATCTTGGCTATATGTACAGACTATGGAATGAGAGGCTGGAGAGCAGCCCACAGAAAAGGATCTGGGGGTTTTGGTCAACAGAAAGTTGGGCTTGAGCCAACAGTGTGCCCCGGCAGCCAGGAGGGCCAACCACACCCCTGGGGTGCATCAGACATGGCATTGCTAGCTGGTTGAGGGAAGGGATTGTCCTGCTGTGCTCTGTGCTGGTGCAGCCTCACCTCAAGTACTGTGTGCAGCTTGGGCACCACAATGTATGAAAGACCCTGTAAGATTTTCCTGTCGTGCACTTTGCATGAGTATTTAGGCTGGGGCTCATTAAAAGTCTTTGCAGACTGTAACTTTGAAATACCTTCTCATTACAGGGTTGCTGTAGCCACCACATCCAACACTTAAAGAGTATTTACATGATTAAAAAAAGCAATGGGAGCAGCATCTCCAGTAGAGAAGAGATGAGTTACTCTCTAGTTGTTTTGCAAGAGTCTTTGACTGAAACTGACATAGACATATATATTTCAGTTTGGCTTGAAAACAAATGTTTTTTTGCTCTGTGAATGTGAATATGAAAATATGTCTGATGAAAGTAGAACAGTGAGTGTTGCAGATCAGTTATATCAATATCAATACAATCCTAATGATTAAAGCAGCAAGCGTTAACTGGAAAGTCCTATTTATGATAGGAATTACCAAGGAGAGCTGATAGTAAAGGTTGCCTCATGGGATGAGCATTAACCTTTGTTACCATCACCAAGATCAGAAGATGGTTAGTCATGATAGTGTTGGTTTTTTTTTTGTCAAGCTTTTATATTAACTCCACACCAGCTCATTCTCCAGATCTTGTACTTTACCACAAGTGTAAAGTGCCTGCGAAGACCTAATAAGGTGCTATTCTTCTGATTTTTTCTTAATGAAAAAATGAATTGATCATTGTTTCAGATAAGTCATTTTTAATGACTTTGCAGGATACAATACATACAAAAAACAAGTAGCAGAGGAAAGTGTTGCTCTTAATGCTAAAATTCTCCTAGGGAATACAAGCAAATCCAAACAAAGCATCTGGATCAGAGACTTCATTTTCAGTAGTTTAGGACTGAAATTAGACAAGTGACACATTTAATGTAGTACATTAGTGTTACTTCATGGTGATTTTAAATGCTGAATAAAAACAGCTACTTCTGCAGCTTCTCCTTTTTGCATATAACTGTATAGTTCAGTGCTTGAATTCCTATATCCTGAATAAATTCTTTAATGAGTGTGCATAGGCTCCACAACTTCTCTTGCAAGTCATGCTATAATGGAAAATAAGGTCCAGCAGCATTTCAGAAGAAAACTGCAGATTTCTGTCTGTATGAGAAATTGAGCATTTTAGGACCCAAGCAGACAAAACTCTGGTACTGTTCTGCCAGACCTCTCTGAGCTTTGTGGTGGTTAGAAACCCATCCCAAGGAGAGCATGCTCCACAGCACTGCATGGTGGGACTCCTGTATACTGAGTTATTTTTCGTTGGCATACACGTGTGTGCTATAGATCTGACAACCTTCAAGTGCAGTCTTAGAAGGTTGTTTGGTTGGTTTGTTGGTTGGTTGGTTCGTTGGTTGGTTTTGTTGTTTCTGATGGTTGTTGTTTTTTTTTTTTTGTTGTTGTTGTTGTTTTTTTTTGTTTTGGTGTTAGTTTTGTTTTAAGATCTAGCCTTGGGCATTTTGGCTGCAACTTAAAGATTATGCAGAGAACCTGCATTTGTTCCACCTTTATCTCTAGTTCTATCATATACTTACACTTTTGTAAGTAGCAATCTTCTCAAATTTCTTGTTAATATAGAGTCAGACCTTGTTCTAATCAAGTATGTAACAGCATCCTCTGCATTAATTACTTCAGAAAAAAGTTTGTGGACACAGTCTCCTGTGGAGATTTTACAGAGGTGTTCACAAGGATGAATGACAGTAGTAATTGCCTTTGTGTTAAGTTTTGTACCTGACTAACAAAGCCTTTCCATTAAGTGTAAATCTGTCCAGGATAGTGAATTGTTCCAGACAAGGTGGGAACCTCCTGGACTGAGCTGAACTTCCTGTTACAACTAAGTATATTTTTATTTCAATCTGTGCCTTATCTCCAAGTAACAACTTGGCTTTTGTTAGTGCTGAACTATAACTGACTATATCTGCCCTCTGAGAAATGACTTTCTACTTTTCCTAGGTGCCAGAGCTGGAAATAAAAATAGAACTGGACCTTTGTCTTTAAATGCAGATTTATTGAATATTTACATTTAGTAGAAATAACTCATTAGAAGTTTACTGGCTGTCATCACCTGCTCTCCTTTTGTTTCCAACATAAAAAATCAGACTATTCACAGTTTTGCCAGCAACCACATCATTTCTGTCTGCACTTCATATCTCTTTTCCTCCATTTCTTTTTACTGGGGGTGGGGGTGGGGGGGAGGGGGGAGGAGGCTTTGTAATGTGTAAGGGGAAGTTGTCAAAGTCTTTGTGTATGTTTCTGTTAGTGTGTGTGTGTGTATATGCACATATGTATATATAATGTGTATATATATATATACAAATACATAGGTATACACACATAAAGTTATATATATATATACATATAGCGTTAGGTTTGGGGAATACTACTGTGCAAGTGTTAATTATTAGCCTGCAGATATATCCTTTTTATTCTTTCTTCACATAGAAAAACACAGAACAGGTATTCTAACCATCTGTGGTGGTTTTACCCAGCTGGGCAGCTGAGCTCCACCGCAACCACTCTCTCACTCCCCGTCCTTAAAGATATGGGGTGAGAATATATGATGAAAAGCGCTCAAGTGTTGAGATAAGGATGGGGAGATCACTCACCATTAACTGTCGTGGGCAAAACAGACAGGTTAATGTAATTTATTAACTATTATTAACAAGCTAGAGCAGTGAGAAACAAACAAAAAACACCTTCCTCCCTATGCACCTTCTTCTACCTCCTCACCCTGAGCAGCGCAGGGGAATGAGGGCTGTGGTCAGTCCCTGCTGCTTCATCTCTGCTGCTCCTTCACGGTCACTCTGTGCCCCTGCTCCACGTGGGGTCCCTCCCACGGGATGCCGTCCTTCCCGAACTGAGCCTGCGGGGGCTGCCCACAGGCAGCAGCTCTTCAAGAACTGCTCCCACATGGCTCCGTACCACGGGGTCCATCCCCCAGGAGCAAACTGCTCCAGCACGGGTCCCCCACGGGCGGCAGCTCCCCCCAGACCCCCTGCTCCTGCGTGGGCTCCTCTCCACGGGCTGTAGCTCCGGCCCGGGGCCTGCTCCCGTGGGGGCTCTCCATGGGCTGTAGCCTCCTCCAGGCCACATCCACCTGCTCCACCGGGGGCTCCTCCACGGGCTGCAGTGTGGAGATCTGCTCCATGTGGGACCCATGGGCTGCAGAGGGACAGCTTGCTCCACCAGGGGCCTCTCCACAGGCCGCAGGGGAATTGCTGCTGCATGCCTGGAGCACCCCCTGCCCTCCTGATGCATTGACCTTGTTATATGCAGGGCTGCTTCTCACTTCTCTCTCCCAGCTGCTGTTGTGCAGCAGGGTTTTTTTCCCTTTCTGAAAGCTGCTCTTCTAGAGGCGCAAACAACATTGCTTATTGGCCCAGCTCTGGACAGCGGCAGAGCCCTTTGGAGCTGGCTGAAACTGGCCCTTATCTAACATGGGGCAGCTTCTGGACTTCTCACAGAGGCCACACCTGCAGCCCCCTGCTAGCAAACCTTGCCATGTAAACCCAATACACCATTTTTAATCCATAGGTCCCAAAGGATTTTCAAAGGAAGGAAATATTTGTTATATTTTCACATCAGGTAAAAATGCAGCATAGAGATTATCTGTTTCTTCTTAATTAAGTCGTGGTTGGTATTGTGCCCAATGTACTTTTTTATAATGTCCGTGTACATCTTTTCTCTAAGCCCAGTGCGGAGGCCAGTTTTCACTTTTAGGGAAGCGCAATCCTATCTGAAGTTAAGAAAAGTTTGGGTCTGGAGATACTGATGCAGTATTTGTGGGAATAAGAGCACCCCATGATGTATGAAAACACCTCAGTCAGAAAAACACCTCATTGTTTATTATTATTATTATTATTATTATCATTATATTTAATTAATTAATTAATTAATTTAGGCCCATGTCAAAGATATGTTCATAAGAATGTTCCTTTTACATAAAGGAACAGAACTTATTTTTACTCAGCTGGTATTTTGAGCATTTATATATATGTATAGATATATATGTATACACCTATATGTATTACTGGCAGCCGTATTTGAGCTTAAGCCTTAAATTTGTTGGCCAAACTAGCAAAGCTCTTTAAGCAAGCCCCAAAGTTGCAACCATTCTAAATTAGATTGGTTTCCTTCTCAATGTCAAGTAGAAGACGAACCAAGAAAAATCCCAGGCAGTAAGGAGACAAAGGTATTTGCAGGCACCTGACAACCTGTTTAATTTTCTCTAGAGTAAATGCTGGCTTGAATTACCCTAGTAATTTTTTACTTCCATTTCAAAAGTGAACTGAAATTGGAGGGGAGAAATGCTCACCAATTTAAACATAAGCAGGTTTGGGAATAGCCACCAGCAATCAAGATAACACTGTCTGCCTCAGTGTTTCTACTTGGGCATTTCAAGACAAAAAGGTGTTTATGCAGTCAGCTGCTGGTTTCAACTTAAGTACTTAGCTAGGGAACTTGGGTGTGCTGAAACTTTGTGAGACAAACTTGTATTTGTCTTTAGTACCCAGCCTGCATCTACACCTTGAAATCTTGGTAGACGTGGAAAAGGGAATGATATTTGCTCATAGATGCTCAGATTTATGTAGCTGTATTTGTACACCGTAATCATTTTCTGTATTAGCCACTAGATAGCACTAGAGATTCAAGTCTCAAACTGTGTTGGATGCATAGCTTTAAATAAACTCAAGCAATTCAAAATTAACAGCCACTGGAGTCTGTGGTTTTTGTTCAGCTCTGATCGGCAGCCTAATGGGAGTTGTTCAAACAACAGAAAGTTACTTTAACTTGTAGTGTATTTAAAGTGTCTACACTAATGCATTCCCAAGCAAAGAAACTTGCAAGTAATGATAGCAGTTACCCTACTCCAGCTCTCTTTTTAATATTATTAATCTTTGTTGAAGGCCATAAACTTCAAAAAATGTGCATTAAATTCATAAAATTTCATATTGGCCTTCACAAAATGAATGCTATTATGTTGAAGTAAAAATACTCCTCCATAAACATGCCCATGAGAATATAGACCTGCAAAAAATTATACCTCCAAAAACATATCCTCAACAGAACTTATTTTCAGAGAGGGTAAAAAGTCATCTATGCCTGTCACTTTCTAAAAGTTTGCTCTAGCCTTTGCAAAATTATTTGGCATTTTTAGCTTTCCCATAAGAATTTAAGGTAGTGGAGAAATCACTATGGACTATCTCTGTGAGAAGCTAAGATCTGGTGTTCTTAATCTCTGCTGTGAAAACCAATAAAGATACAACTTCTGCTGGCTTATTGGTAGCCTTTCAGTAAGCCACAAATGAAGCTTTTTTCGACAAAAGAAATATAAAAAAGGCATGAGTTATTGTCTTCTTGTGCTATGCATTTTCCTAGGTTTTGCACTCCTTGTAAACTGTATTTACATACACATAAGTACTTTTGGTCTGCACATCCGTAAAAAGTTTTTCTGGAAGTCCTGAGGAATACCCACAGGTAAGGAAGGTGCCATGGAAAGTAAGAAAATTCCATAAAATCCTCTGGATTTCTGGCTTTAGTTTCAAAATACTGTGCTGAAGGTGATCGCAGATTCTTCTGTTATTTATTAACAGGGTCTGTGCACCCAAGTGCCACATCCTACTTCGATAACATGTTTCGAGGGTTCGTGGATCTCAAGGATCTAAAATATGCAAGTTTGAAAGTGTTGACCTCTTGGACAGTGTAATATCTCCTAAATGCTTATCTTGGAGGACAAATCAGATTTATAATCAGCTCAAGGCATCTGGCTTTTGTGGCTTGGTGCTAAAGTTAAATTAAGCAGACTGATTTCTAAATACACAACTTATATTGGGTCTTATTTGCAGTAGGCTTGCTTCATCTTAGGTACACGGCCGTTAAGGACTGCAGTCTTGGCTGTTGCTGATTGAAGCTCATAGATAGAACTCCCACCAGATTAAGCTGAGGTATATATGAACTCCTTTGACCAGTAAGCTGTTCCTTGCAGAAATGACAGCCTGTTATCAAAAGATGAATGGGCTGTCTTTGAGGCTTGCTTACACACACACCACTTCCAGAATATCACTACATACCAGCTTTCTATAGAAATTCAGATTTTCCCCTCAGTTTGTGAGAGGAGTGTATGTTTAAACGTAATAAAATGAACAGTGCTGAAGGCTGATCATATATTTTTCCACAATTTAAATGAAGATTCTGCAGTCCTTTTCCCCCCTATGCCAGTCCCCCATCTGCAAGGGCAGGGGAAGACAGGGGCTGTTCAGCTTGGAGGGACGAATTTTCTTGATGATAAGAGGCAATTATGCCAGCATGGAGCTGAGTAGGGTTTGTTAGTCACATGCATCCTGCTTCAGGCGTTCATCACTAGCTATTCACAGCTGACAGGCTAGCAAAGCAGTTACCTACAAGACTGGAAGGAGGACTACTGTTACAATACAACTAAAGCAAGATGAGTGACTGACATTGTAGCACAAATCCTTGAGCCTCTTTTTAGCCTTTTTTATTTATTGCACGTATAAAACTATACTAAGCATGCCCAGACCACTTCTATTCTTCATTTTCAAAAGCAGCTGAATTTACAGAGTTTGTTCAGTGATTCTGTTTTGCTCCAAGTGCCAGTGGCAGGGAAGCTGTTTTTGTAAGTACTTTGAAAACAAGTTTCAGCAAAACTGGTCTTTATCAGATCCTGCTGAAAGGGCTGCACATACTGAATAGTGAAGCAGGCCAGTTAAATTTTAATCTGTTACATAAAAGATTGTTCTCAAAATGGCATGTATTGACATTGTTCTCACACCCATTAACTTGCACCAGGAAAATGGATAGAACAAGAAATACGTAAAACTTAAGTGTATTTGTCTATGCATATGTATGCATAAACAACTTTTAGCTACATTCTGACAGAAACACAGAAACCTTTCTGTAACATCTTGGCTGTTCTGGTGTTTTGTTTTCTCATATGGTGGGATGGGGAGGGGAATGGTGCCTTGCAGAATGAGAGTAATTCAATAGCTTTTTATGGAGAGAGTTTTTGTTTTGGGGACCTACCATAAATGCACCAAGGACCTTTTTCGTGTAGGTTTAGAGGAATGATGGGGTTGCGCCCCAAAGTGTGGGCATTGCCCATGCTGGGAAGATTCCTAAATAAACACTAATGGATACCACACAAACACTCAAGCAAAAGACAGCATGCATTTAGCTTATTGTTATGGGTGGTAAAATGTAGTTGAATCGCCCATTTATGATTCCAGCCAGATGTTTTTAAAAGCATGTGCTATTGGATGGTATTCCTTGTAAAGTACCTGTAGTCACAGCAAGAAGAGAAGCAAGTAATAACACATGTGCTTGGACAAACCAGGCTACTTCCTACAAGCTACAGAATCACATCAGGGTAGCCCAGGAAAAATGAGAAGGCAGTGTGGCGCTTTGATTCTTTCTGTGGCTTTACATGCAGTGACATCTGAAGCAAGAATTTTTCCAAGTAAGTAAGCTTTCATCTTTGATATTAATTTAAAAATATTTATGAGTTTTCCCTTCTAATTAACTTTGTTTGTTTTTAAAGAACACAGTATTGAAGGGAATTAAGTGTTTTTTTTTTTGTGTGTGTGTGTGTGTGTGTGTATGTGTGTGTGCGTGTGTGTGTGTTTTGTAAAATTACACTTTAGGATATTGTAAGATCTAAAACCAAATAATTTCTATAGTGCGCCAAACTTAGAGATCATTTACATACCTGTGATGCCTATTAATCTACATCAGAGACCTTTCAAATTCACACCTGGGTAGCTGCAATGATAAAATGGCCTGAGGCTTGTGGTTCCATCTTTGGTTTCAGATACTGTTGCATTAGGCTTGGGTCTGACTTTACTTACACATGGGACTGTTTCTTTAATCACCATGAGGAAAGTTTTCTTTGATTCACTTCTTGCCATGAGAATTAACTATCAATCAAAGTCCCAGGAACATTTCTGTAGCTTAAAGGTTAGGTAGGCTGCAATGGCCAGCTGCAGGGTGAATTGATAAGGCCAGGTGATAACGACACACATGCAAGAACCAAGAAGCAACAGAACACAAAATGACCTTGAACTGGAGGGCCAAACTAATTTTCATTATCTCATTTGCTGTTGAATCTTTGGGAAGTCACACATCCTCATTGTTAATTGAATTCAGTCCCCAAAGACAGACAAGTCTGTCATCGAGACTGTGTCTTCAAAACATTGAATTCTCAAAATTATGGGTGATGTAACCTTCATCTGTTAAGGAAGGATCAGAGCAGGGAAGGCGGGTTGGAAACAAGGATATGGCTCTCCATTTTGATATAAATGTTGTTTCTTTTATTAAAGATTAAGCTAGGCAGAAGACCTGGCCCAGAAAAATTGTAAGGTTTTGTTGGCCAAGAACAATTCTCAAACCCCCACTCCTCACATTTAAGCAGTCATGATTAAACCTGGCTTCCTCACCAGTGTGGATGTGGTCTTAAACATGCTTGCACCAAAATTATGTGGGTAATCATTTGCTTGTGTACACTGTCCGGCATTATTTAATTAGAAGAAATATTTTGGCAGGGGAGAGATGGAAGCTGGAAAAGACAGAATCCTTGTCAACAAAATTTTGTGGCTCCCAAAAATACAGGGTGAAAGTGTGTGAAAGTGGTGGTGAAACACCACATAAGTTGTGGTGTGCAGGGTTTCTACTGAACCAAAAAGAGATTTCCTGCCTAGGTATTTCTGCCAACAGCAGGTCATCTAGGGAAATCATGCCCTATCACTTAAGAATCAGTTGGGAGATCTGCTAAGTAATCTCCTTTCTGGTTTGCCTAAACAGCAAACTTAGTCTTCCACACACACCAGAGTCAGATTTATGCATTTGGATCCCTAAAGTATGGTTAAAGTCAAGGAAGAACACCACCAAAATAGAACAAAAGGAGGTGTCTTTTGCAAAATGCAGCTACTCCCCAAGAAAAAACTGTCTCCAGGTATGCTTTGGCATTCATACGAGATGGGGCTAGATGAAAACAAGAAGTCCATAATCAGAAAGCTGGGTAATGTTTAAAGCCAAGCTCAGTTCTAGAGAGAAGTAGTGTTTGTAATTTATGCTTTACTGTTAGGCTTCTAAACTAAATGATGTGGGAAAAGTAATCTGAATTTCAACTGGAAGAACTTCCTTCTCCATCTGTATAATTATTGTTTCCCTCCCTGTGGTCTTTTTTTTTTTTTTTTTTTTTTTTTTCAAAGAACTATAATTACTACTTTAGCAGATAAAACCTGTAACTACAAGTAAGGAAACTATAGTAAGCAGCTATCTTTGCATTAGTGATTAAATCAAGCAGGTTGGATCTGCTTTGTAAAGCACAAATTTAATTTTGTAGCGAAATCAACTAAAAAAAACACACCCCTCACCATCTGCTCAATAAAACTTCTAGAAATCATGCTGCATGCATCCCCTGGAACTACTGTTGTGGACAAGTTATTGGAAAACTGTCCAAATGCTTTAAGGAACTATCAGCCCAGTGGGTGGCATCACAGCTCCTTGGCCTTCAAGGGTCAAGAGCTAGTGCCCCTGTTGCATCCCAATATGCATTTTTAAGCCAAAGTTCTTAAGTCCAGCTACATGCTTCAACCCATTAAAAATATAAATTCATGAGCTTTATAAAGAAACTAGTTCAGATATCCTGATAGAATAAAATAAATAAACAAAATTTTACTAAATACTTTTATGTATCTGGAAAAAATACGGTGTAAATTGCTAAAAAAAATTTTGGGATATGTTAAGGATTGCCTGTTTTTCAAGACACTGTGATGAAATTCAGGATTTTATTTCAGTTTTGACAGAAGTATCATCCTGAGAAAGTCAAACAGTAGTGTACAGGTAAAGTTACCAGTTCTGATTATTTATAATGGCTTGACTTGGCTGAGATCTACATGCCACAATGCTGTCAAGTTATGACTTGATTATTCCAGAAGAGCTGGTGAAGCACTCCAACCAGAGGTAAACTGGAGATTGCATTTACAAGTTGTATGTTTCCAAAGAATGAATTTACATTGTGGAACTGTCATTCCTGAAGACCAGATATTCATTTTATTTTTCCGTGTAGCTATTTCAGAATGATTGTCATCTGTCTCCTTCAGCTGAATGCCCTATAGTTGCTGAATTTCATTAATTATTTTACTGTGACACAGCTTCAGGCTTATTCTCCTTCGAAAGTTGTCCAGTTTGTGTGATCCACTACATGAGATGAATTGGTATGGTCACCGAGAAGTTCACTTTAGGTTAACTCCTGATCCAAACTGAAGTGTTAATGCAGGGAAATTCAGACAAAAATATATGTACTTGAAATTAAATTTTGACAATACCAGATTTTCGTTGTTAGCAATCAAAATTGTTGTATTTTTTTAGAAATTTTTAATCATCAGATTTGTTAATATTATATCTCTGTCTTGATAAAGGGAAATGGCATTCAGTTGAGGAGCAAGTCTAACATATTTCATAGGAAGGACAATGAATGTGCTTGCATGTGGTGGGCTGCCTGCAAATAGTGAGGACCTGGGCTGTGGCTCAGGTAAAGCTTGTGCATTCTTTCCTGTACAAAACCACACTCAATAGGTCAAGTATATGCTTTAATCCTGTCCTCAGCATAGAGGCTTCCATGTTTTATAGCTGTAACAAAACAAATCCTTTTATCTTTGCACATGTTTTAGGAAGGAAATAATAAATGGTATTTAGGAAATGCCGTCAAAACATATATCTCTTTATCATGTACAGTCTGGCTATTCAAGTCACTCCCTGGCTACTGCAGTTTCACAAATCAGTCCTCAGCTTAATGTATTAAGCCATTATGATGAATCATAAACGGTATCTGGGAAATGGTATTCCTGGTTCTTTGCCAAAGATCAGTCACCCTCTCTTTGAATAGGACATAAGCCCGTGGTTAGTACCAGTTATACAGAGTCTATCAGCAATTCTAGCCTATTCAGGAGCTATACAGAGAATGATGTTCACATGAAAAATTAGACTGTGGAACTTATTCCCAGAAGGGGTATTTGCTTATCGTCCATGTTCAATAAAGCTGCGGAGCTGCAGGGAGGAGCAACTGGAAAGCCAGTAAAGCAAAGGTTTTAAGTTTTAACTAGAGCTCTGTAGTCTGAAATCAATACCTTCTGTTCTATTCAAAACTTGGAGGTGGTGAAGAGGGTTCTAGCAGATGAAGTGAGCAGCTGTGTTTTTTGCAGAGCATGCGAAGGTAGTGCAGAAGTCAGTGCTACTAAAGCACGAAATGCTGCGTGTTTCCTGGGGAAGGAAGGGCACTGGTCTGCTCTTGGGCGAGGGGATGCTCCCGGCATGGTGCTTGGATTTAACCCCACCACGTGCTGGGTTTCACTTCCCACCCAGACCATCAGTTCTGCACTCTGATGAGTGTCAGTATTTCATAGATGATAATGGCAGACATGCATGGTGATAGCTGGGTGTGTGTGTGGGGGGGGGGGGGGGGTAAGCAGTTATTCTCACTTCAGAATCACTTTTCTAATCAGAATGAGCTGGGAGATTTCAGGTAGCCAGTGTGTGCAATCAGGGATGTTTCTCAGGAGGTATTACATATTGCCAGCAGCCAGCCACTGCATTACGCTCTGCTAGCTCAATGCAAATGTTGGCTTTCTTGTCCTTCCCTTCTCTTCTCTGCTTTTCAACAGCTTTTCAACAGCTGCTGAGCATGGCAGCAATCATTTTTCAAGGCTTCTTACCACTGTGTGTCACTTTGACCTGATTAGCTGAGAAGGTATGACTGGGACATTGCTAACAGCAGTTTGGGGAAGATCCAGTGAACAGGAAAAACCTTCACTAGACTGTTGCCTTTGTGATCAGTAGTTTCTGATGTTGTATCTTATGCTTCACTTATTTGATGGAGACATCACAGGAAGAGGAGATATTTTCATTTTTATTCCTGTTGTTTCTCTGTGGTCACAAAACCATGGGTTACTCTTTGTCTTTTTACTTCAGTTACTTACCATGCTAAGAAATGTATCCTGAACTGGGTTTTTGTGTCAGAGGTGTATGACATATTAGTACCGTTTTACTGGTATTACCCCTCATCTGATTGCTGTTGGAAGCAATATTTAGAAACACAGAGCCATATAATGCAAATTACAAAGTCTCATTCATTTGCGCACAAAAAGGGTGAGTTTGTTAGCTCTCAAAATACTTTAAGATAAAATGGCCCTCACACATTCAGTTATTATAAATCTCCAAATAATTTTTCTGGACTCCAAGCACCTTCAAAGTGTTTGCTTTCATGCGCTGTCCAAATAGTTTCCTTTTCACCACCGAAAGCATATATTTCCATATTGTGAAAGCTATTCTGCATATCATCTTGTCCAAAATTATTTTCTCCACTGCATAAAAGCACTGCATTTTAACACATTGTGACAACAAATATATATATATTATACATAATGATAGTTTAGCACCTAGAATCTGTATTATATGTACTTTTTCTTAAATAGGACAAGAAACAAAGGACAATAGCTTCTGCTTTGCAATTACAATGTCCAGGCCACTTGATTCTATTGCAACACAGACTGCAGCTCATCTTGGAGAAACAAGATTGAGCTGGACAATAAGCTGCATTTTGCTTGCCATCAGCCATCAGCAGTGCTGTTTACCAGTGTCAACAGGGATCCTGTTGTGCTCTGCCCCATGTAGCGCAGTGGAACAAAGGTGCGGCTAACACCAGCATGTCTCTGGGCTACGTGGGACCAGAGCACATCCCACTGATTAGTATCAGAAACAGCAGAACCTCACCAAGAAGAAAAAACATCTTCAGCTGAGAAAACTCCAAAGAAATAGGCAGTTGTGCTTGTTTTGTTCCCATATCTGCCCTGAAGGTGTATGTAGAGACAGGTAAGCAGCAGTCGTCAGATAGGATGTATTTGCAATTTGCAGTTTTCATGTGATGGTGATTGGTTATGGTTACTGAGGACAGTAATGATCTATTTAATGCAGTATCTGTGGTGGGTTAATAATTGAAACTCAAAGCTACTGTTCCAAGGACATGGTGTTCAACTCTTTATTCATATCCAGATCCTTGGCTGCTAACTGGATCTCAACCAGTGAGTTTGATTTACTGCGTCCTGGTATCTCTTCTGTTAAAGTGAGGTAATTATACATTCCAGGAAAAAGAGAAAAGACAAACCAGTGGAACAGATTGGAATAGGCCCATGGTATTTTGTTTCAACTAAAGAACAAAAAGTAGCTCTTTTAAATTGGCTTCTGAAATAAAGATGCAGTTTGTTTTTTCAGGATAGAGTTATGGTTATGTCTGTTACAGACAAATAGAGTAAACAGTGGGACTGTATAATGAATTTCTCTATTAGACTCTGCATGGAGGAATCTTAATTGGTGCTAAAATAATAGGTAATTTGTTTCCAGCATTGTGAAGATTATGATTTTTTGTTTTGTTTTGCTTTTGTTTTTCTATCCAAGAGGTTACTTTATGGAGAGGGAATCTTACAGACCAGGTATAAAAATATCTCGATCTTCGACCTTGTTTGTTAGAGGTTATATAACTTTTCTCAGATAATTATTTTGCTGCATTGATGAAAACCTATTGAGCTGTTATTTAATGCTTTACTAGTGCACTGTGCTCTTGAAGAAGAGGTCATAAAAGGATTTTCTCTGTCTGTACTGTCTGTATCTCACTCTCATAAAGTGGAGTACAAAATTCTGTCCTGAGTCTATTCTCCTTTTCTCAACTGAAGGTTTTAAGTTTTTCATTTGTTTATTTCTTTGCTTGTTTGGGGAGAGGGGGGGGAAGGTGGTGAAGACAGAGGGAGGATTTTAGCCTGAGCCCAAATTAAAGAAGCTACCTTCTTCTGAATAACAGAAAAATACACTTACCTACAGAAAGTCAGTAATCAAACAAAGCACAGGTGGAAATGAGCTGCTTAAACACAACTGTGTCATTTAAGGTGCTCTGTCTGAGACATATCCGGTGGGATGGAAGAGAAAATTCAGCCTGAAAAAAAAATCATTTTCTCAGTTTGTTTTGTCCAAAAGAGCTTTGCTGTGCCTTCCACTTCAGAATCAGAAAGCCATGTGACAAGTAACCATCCATGCTTCCTACTCCAGATGCTTTACAGGCAGAAGTGTTACTGAACGTTTCTTCGTGAATGTATCTGGTTCTAAATCTACTTCAGTGAAGCAGTCCTGTCATGGGAAGCAAACTGTCCTTTGATTTCACATGTTCTCCACTTATGCACTCAGTCTGATGGTTGCTGTGCAGAGGATTTTATTTTTTTATTGTTTAATTTTTTTAATTTTTTTTATGCAAGTCTTCCTACTTAATACTAAAACAGCAGAGGAATCACTAGCCAAAGGACAGCAGCTCCCACCTAGGATCGTACTAAATGCTGGGCCTGTTTTCTACATCATGACACCAGTTTTAGTTCATTGTCAATGCCTAGCCTGCTTTCTTTGCATCGATTTAGAGCTGGAATAATTTTTAGGGACTGATTTCCTGGTTACAGTTGTAATATGATACCTAAATAAACTCCCAAAGTTGTGCAGCTTTGCCTCTAATTTGTGGAAGCACTTAAACTTCACTGAAGTCTCTTGGCACATTCAAGTTTACACCATTATGCCTTTTTGAGTTGGTTGCTCTATAGCAGGTGGTTGCTTTTCTTCTCTCCTCTTATTTCAGTTTCTTGTGAGTTTTCTTACAGAGCAGGATGACAACAACAACAAAAAAGCCATGGAAAGGGAGATTGTAACCATAAAGAAAAAAGGATAAAGGGAAAGGGTAAGGGAAAGGGAAAGGAGGAAAAGAAGGAAAATGAGGAAAATCAAAAAAACAATTGGGAAACAGTAAGTTGAGAGGGCCAGATAAGTCAGTAGAAAAAAAATACAGCCAGTCCTACATCTAATCATTTTGAGTGTCTAATCATTTTGAGATTCAAACTCTTTAAAACAGACTCCTCATTTGAATTTTTAATACCGTCTTGGTTGCCAGGTTAGGTAAATAACAACATTGTACCATGCAAAAAAAATCTTTTGCTTTTTTTGAGAAGCCTTCATTTTGCATTCCTGGAACCTTGAATTCAAGTTCCAGGATCATCCTTCTGTCTCAGTAAGAACATTGTGCAATGGGCTGTTTTCTACCACTTCATGTTTTCTTACCAAAAGTCTTTTCAAAGTTGCTTCAAAGTCCCTGACTTCCCCTGAGCTGGTGAAGAAGATCCCAGATAGGATTTCTGGAAGCAAACATATGGATATGTGTTCACTAACACTCGCAAGAAAACAGTGTGCTCTGTTCTGGGGGTTGGTGCCTGCTCCTGGTGAAGTGCCCTTGCCCACAGTAATGCTTGCTGCTGAGACAGGACCTCTGATAACCAAAAACCCAGCTCTGACCCCACTCAGCTGCGTAACTCTGACCCAGAGGGG